>NC_062530.1:17422339-17539839 GCF_022655615.1 Tachysurus fulvidraco | reverse complement strand
AAGGCTTCTATTCTTCTTTACTAGAGAAAATCGAAACTATAATACTTTTTTCTTACCTTGACAGTTCGTGGAGTGGACAAATACTAGGTATACAGTAAGCCTGAAGGGGCAATTTTTACCCCTCATAGACTGCACCTCAGTCTGTTACACACTGAACACACATCAGCTAGAATTCAACACAAAAGCTAAAAAGAAGTATACTTTTCCATCTCCTGATCCACAACAACCTAGCCCTACAACTTGCAGAAATTTAACCTTGTCCATCCTGTCTTCCCAAAATATTATGCTGTTTAGTTACAAATATTTCCTCATTTTAATTCGTTTGTTAATGAATTTGTTTCATATCTTAAAGCCGTCCATAGCAGTTTTATTTAGTGGTCTCGTTTTCAGAGACAGCATATTTTCCGGTTTCCTATACACAGAGCTGCTCTACTTTACCAGCTCTGCAATGGACACTTTTCTTTAGAGATCTGAGTCCCAGTCACACAACACAAGCCAAGGCGCTGAGAAAATAAACAGCACAGGGGCCACAATTTCTCTACATCCTCGTGTGAAAATGTGAGAGTTACTTAATGACATACCTTATGCATGAGTAAATGGCTAAAATGGTATTAGGAAAATTGAAAGCAATGGCTTTTTTTGAAAAATGTATTCTTTTAAGCATTGTTTTTTTCTTTTCTTTTTAAGGAAAACTTGATGGGCATTATTGCTACTTTTAAGTTAAACCTCTATTGTCCCGATTAGTAATTCATTGTTAAACGCTTGGTATGTGGGTCCAGTGAGCATGAATTTATACAGGGTCTCTGTTAATAATGTTTCTTTACAATACTGAGAAGTTTAGAATGAGCATCTGTTTGAGCCTATTAATTAATCAAACAAATAATTTCAAGACACTAGATTGGAAACTTCTGAAGCACCATCTTCAGGCTTTCATATTTAGCAACCATAATCTTTATGTTAATAACTAGAAATGTTTGTGTCAATAGACATAAATTATTTAAATAATTCTTACTATTTAATTGCAACATGCCAGAAGCAGCAGAGCTTAAAAGAGTGGCATGGAGACAGTGAGACAGCTTTGGGTTGCTGTTGTAGTGCAAAGGAGCTGACGGGGGCAGTCACAATGTGTGTTTTTGGAGACGGAGTGAAGCAGCTGTTGGACCTTTTGAGAGCAGGTTCTGTTAGATGTGAGGAACAGTGCCAGACCGAGACACCCAGGACCAGGCTGAATAAAACAGACACAAAGAATAACCCCATGCTTCTGCCAGGAACACTGCACTACCCAAAATCTGGCACAGAACATAAGAAGGGGGGACTTAAGAAAATAAGCTTCAGCTCTGAATGAAAGATTATTATTAAAAGTGTCTGCTACAGTCTGCTTTAAAAAAGAGAAAGAGATGTGAAACACTAAGATCATACATCAGATTAGACAGACAAACAATGGATTACAAACTGTACCCACCCATTGATCTACTAGCCCGCATCAGTGCCTCCCCCACCTTGAGGCGTGTCTCCAGGCATTGCCCCCTGCTGGAGGAAGCTGCATTTGGAGTGGCCTGATATTCTACCAACAGCCGCTGCAGGATCTGCTCAGGAAATGAGTCAGCCAAGAGGACCAGGCCTACACACACACAAAAGACAAACAGACACTGAAATAGGTTTTCATTCAGCCTTTCAGATCCCCATACCGCTTTATAAAAACAAACCATTGTTACTAAAATTAATGAATAAAATCAATAAGAAGACTATAGTCTAGAACTATAAGAAGAATGAAGAAATAAATCTCAAAATCTTAAGAAAAGTTTTACCTGTGACAAAATGACCAGATTGAAATTAGCACTTTATTGCATCTGGACAAATATAGCTAATAATCTGCAGTAACTACAAAAGCTAACTAGCAGTAAATATTACCCCAGAACTGCAAAAATGTGCTAAAAAAAAAAAAGATAGATGTTGCTTTAGTGGAATTCATTTAACTCATTTAAGGACAGAGTTCACTGAAGGATAATCTCTATAAATTCTGTTCAGGTATGGTTTAAAAATTAATACAAGCACAATGTACATTTTTTCATAATTCACTGTAATTATTATATTGACTGTTTTCTTACAGAAAAACCCAACATAAGTACTTCTGTGTGGTTATGAATTACTGATAATAATGAAGACTAATATAACAAATCCATTTAATCTGCAATATTTTAGAAACAAGTGCACTATATCCATTAGGGTATTCTGCCAATTTAAGTGTAATTGTAATTCTCTTTTAGTGAATTTCACTGCACCAATCTCTGGCATGTTAATATCAAACACTTTCACACAAGGCCATGTGGGTTTGGATTTTGTTTTCCCTTAATAAGAAAAACCTTAATTTAAAAACTGCATGTTGTGTTTACTTGTGTTATCTTTGACTAATATTTACATTTGTTTGATGGTCTGAAACTTTAAAGTGTGACAAACGTGCAAAGAAAAAAAAAGAAAAGAAAAAAAAAATCAGTGCCCACTCCATCCTTCCCTCACTCATGAACAAGACCCCAAGATACTTAAACTGCTCCACTTGAGGCAGGAGCTCTCCACCAACCTGAAGGGGGCAAGCCACCCTTTTCCGGCTGAGAACCATGGCCTCGGACTTGGAGGTGCTGATTCTCATCCCCGCCGCTTCACACTCGGCTGCAAACCGTCCCAAAGCACGCTGAATGTCCTGATTTGAGGAAGCCAACAGGACAACATCATCTGCAAAAAGCAGAGACGAAATCCCGTGGTCCCCAAACCGGACTCCCTCCGGCCCCCGACTGCGCGCTAGAAATCCTGTCCACATAAATAATGAACAAGACCGGTGCGAACCAAACTCCTGCTCCGGTCATATAGGGACCGTACAGCCCTTAGCAGAGGGCCTCGAACCCCACACTCCCAGAGCACCCCCCACAGGTTACCCCGAGGGACACAGTCGAATGCCTTCTCCAAATCCACAAAACACATGTGGACTGGTTGGGCAAACTCCCATGCACCCTCCAGCAACCTGGCAAGGGTATAGAGATGGTCCGGTGTTCCACAACCGGGACGAAACCCGCGTTGTTCCTACTGAATCCGAGGTTCGACTATCGGCCGAATTCTGCTCTCCAGTACCCTGGCATAGACTTTTACGGGGAGGCTGAGGAGTGTGATCCCCTGTAGTTGGAACACACTCTCTGGTCCCCCTTCTTAAACAGAGGGACCACCACCCTATTCTGCCAGTCTAGAGACACTGTCCCCAGCCGCCACGCATTGTTGCTGAGGCGTGTCAACCAAGACAGCCCCACAACATCCAGAGACTTGAGGTACTCAGGCTCATCCACCCCCGGTGCCTTGCCACTGAGGAGCGTCTCAACTACCTCAGTGACCTCAGCTCTTTCCACCGTCCAAGGATGTCCCCAGTCAAAGTCAGCAGATTCCCACTCCCACTGTAAACAGTGTGCGCAGGGCACTGCTTCCCCCTCCTGAGGCGCCGGACAGAATTTTGCCAGAATTTCTTCGAGGCTGACCGATAGTCATTCTCCATGGCCTCACCGAACTCCTCCCAGACCCGAGTTTTTGCCTCCACAAACACCCAGGCTGAAGCTCGCTTGGCCCTCCGGTACCTATCAGCTGCCTACAGAGTCCCCTGAGCCAACCAGGCTCGATAGGGTTCGGGGATTGCCGCCACGACAGGCACCGGAGACCTTACTGCCACAGCTCCTAGCGGCTGCGTCGACAATGGAGGTGGAGAACATGGTCCACTCAGACTCAATGTCTCCACTCTCCCTCGGGATCTGGTTGAAGCTCTGCCGGAGGTGGGAGTTGAAGATCTCTCTGACCGGAGACACTGCCAAACATTCCCAGCAGACCCTCACAGTATGTCTGGGTCTGCCAAGTCTGTCCAACTTCCTCCCCTGCCATCGGATCCAACTCACCACCAGGTGGTGATCAGTTGACAGCTCTGCCCCTCTCTTTACCCGAGTGTCCAAGACATACGGCCGGAGGTCAGATGAAACAACCACCTAGCGTGTCCTGGTGCCATGTGTACTGATGGACACCTTTATGCTTGAACCTGGTGTTCTTTATGGACAAACTGTGACTAGCACAGAAGTCCAATAGCAGAACACCACACGGGTTCAGGTCGGGGGGGCCATCACTCCCAATCATGCCCCTCCAGTTGTCACTGTTGCTGCCCACGTGTGCGTTGAAGTCCCCCAGTAGAATGACAGAGTCCCCGGTCGGAGCACTTTGCAGCACCCCTCCAAGAGTTGCCAAGAAGGTTGGGTACTCTACACTGTCATTTGGCCCATAAGCACAAATAACAGTGAGAGACCTATCCCCGACCTGAAGGCACCAGGGTAAACTCCAACACATGGCTGCTGAGCTGGGGGGCTATGAGCAAGCCCGCCTCGCACGGCGAGCAACTCCAAAGTAGTAGAGAGTCCAGCCTCTCTCGAGGAGTTGGGTTCCAGAGCCCAAGCTGTGCATGTAGGCGAGCCCAACTATCTCTAGTCAGTATCTCTCAACCTCCCGCACCAGCTCAGGCTCCTTCACCCCAGTGAGGTGACATTCCATGTCCCTAGAGCCAGATTCCGTGTCCGGGGATTGGGTCGCCGAGGCCCCCGCCTTCAACTGCCACCCAATCCACACTGCAGCAGCCCCTTACGGTTCCTCCTGCAGGTGGTGGGCCCACAGGAGATCGGCCCCACCTCGCTCCTTCGGGCTGAGCCCGGCCGGGCCGCCGCATGCGAGCCCCAACCCCGGGCCTATTTCCCTGTTAGTGTAGTTATATATAGAGTCCTTGAGACAATAAAAATTGTTCTCTGCTGATTTGAAGATTTAAACTATTTTCCTGTTAGTGTAGTTTAAATCTTCAAATCAGCAGAGAACAATTTTTTTTCGTCTCAAGGACTCTATATCAGAAATGCTGAAGTGTGTTTAAAAAAGAGCTCTCAGCACTGAGCAAACAAAAGCTTTTCTTCAGCTGAGGTTAAAAAATTTTGTCCCCAGTGTCCTTTCAAGTACAGCTGAGGTTGGTATCCACATTAATAATGCATAAATAGCAGTGTCTGTTCAAGTTTAGCTTGGAAATTGAAAAATAAAAAACCTCACCAAAGCAGAAACCTTCTACAGCACATTAGTATGGCTGGCATAATATGACATAGTATGTTTTCTAAAGTAAACAGTCTTTATTTAAACTTGTTTTCTTATTGAATCAGCAGGATTTAGAGGTAACAGGTAATGCATATTAGTCATGTGGCAAAATGGTAGTATTACGCATTATAAAATCGTATGTACACAAACACCCCTTAATATATACTATATCTGAGGTATGCCTGCTTAATTCATGGTATGAGTCTGGTAACAAAGCTACTGTTTACTGATGTTTTACAGTAGTGTGGAAAACTTTACATTAAATGAACATTATTCTGCTGGGCTATAATTCACTAATAAAGTAAAACTTTAGTTTGATCACTAAGACTTTTTCACTATTGTAATGCTTTGCTCTGACACTGACAACCAATCATGGACAAGGTTTCGCTATAAAAGAGTGAACGTGTGAGTATGATATGTCTATTTTTGACTTTCATAACTTTCCCAAATGTAGTGCATTTGGATATGGCCCAATTAATCCAAGTATGCGGATTAAATCTCTCACTCTCACATAACTGTGCATAAAAGATACTTGGGAAGCAAAAAAGCAAAATCTTTTACAGAATCTATTTTCATTTAACATCAATTTCACATACCTTGAATGGCAGAAAGGTACACAAATGAGTCTTCATGCTCCAGGTTCTCCAAAAATATCTGAAAAAATGCAGACACTGTGTCAATAATCACTGTTACAAAATTAAGTGAAAGTAATTCGATTATACTTAACAGTTGAGCAAAGCATTGCCTCAATTTTTAAAACATATTTAAGATAAACACAATAATGAATACTAATTTTTACTGAACTGGCTATAATGTTTTTTTTACGGCTTGAGTTTACTGAACATTATAACCCTAATGCACCAATATACTCTTTTACAAACCAGTACCATTTCAAGTACCAGTATCAATTATTATATATTTTTTATTACTTAATCATTTTACACCAATGCTGAATTTGAATGTATTGTACAGCATTCCACTCTTTACAATCTAAAATAATTATACTCATGCACCGATACATGTGTACTGTCATGTAGAAATTTAAAAAGACTTAAAAACCTTAAAAGGACAGGATTTACATTAGGCAGAGTGTGAACTAGATGTGTGCAGGACTGTTTGTATATCCCACACCAACCTGTAAAAAATATCTAACCAATCCCATTTACTCCTGCAGTTATTTTTTTTGTTCCCACAACTGATAAATCTAACAAACTCAGCTGGTTCTGTTTCTGGAAAATATAAAGAAAACGTAACCATGATTGCAGAAGGGTGTGCTGTGGATTTTTGGTAAAACTCCATTGGATTTTTATACAATGTAGTTGACTATATATGTGTCAAATAACTTGTTTTGTCCAGTTATTGTGCTAAAGTCAACATGATGACATTTAACCAAATCAAATCAATCTGATACACTTCTGTGTTAATGAATATGGTCTTTCTTTATCTTGTGAGATTTTTATCTGTTTGCTTGCTCCTGCTCACATGAAATTAAAAAAGAAAAATCCAGGGTCCTGAAGCACAACTCTACTGTAAACCCACAGTAGACTGTAAGCAGGGAATCCCATCATAAAGAATATTATATTAGTTACAGGATAACAAGCAATACCCAGTAGACCCCAGTGTGGCTTCAGGGAATTTCTTGCCATCATCCCCACTCATTCATTAAACATCTGAAATGCATATTTCTTTTTATCACCAACACCAAAAGGAAGGGAGGTGTGCCCTTTCACAAGAACAGACTAGTCAACCAGTGTCTACACTACACATGAAAAGATAATAAACCTAGCAAATTCAAAAAAATGTTATTAATTACAGTATTAATTACTGAATCCAAGACTTACACCTGTTGCAAAAAATCCATCTATCAAGCACTTTGAAGGAATATTCTTGTATTCAGTGTTTTGAGAACTAGGACTTTTACTAACCAAAGAAACCTTGAGGAACCCTTTCTTGGCTAGACGCTTAGCAACAGACAGCCAATCAGAAATTGAACAGCACATGCCTCACATGTGTTTTGTACAGTCACAGAAACCCTAAGTGTTATACTGTATAAGCAGTAGTTGCAGAATTTAATGGTAAAACTAAAAAAAAAATAATAAAAATGTAAAAATAAATAAATAAATGGAGATGAACAGTGGGTCAGTTGGAGCAAATGTTTGGGAATGTACAGTGTGAAATGTCTGATTACAAATACCTAGAAACTGAACACTGGGAATGAGTAGTGTGAAACATGAAACCAAGATAACCAAGGTTCCATTTATTAACTAATTCCGTTAATAATCATTTCAAGTGTGAAAAACCATAAATAATATATGTGATTCACTATTGTCCATTTATCTCAGGTATTCGTGAAGTTTTTGCTCACCATTAGAAGCTTGTCTCGGGCTAGTAATGCCTCCTTGGTTCCCTCTTTTACACACTGTGTGAGTGCCCGCAGAGCCATGGCCCGTGTGGGTACATCAGGGTCACAGGCCTCCATCAGCCACTCAGAAAAGACCTTTTCTGGATTGCTGGCAGCAGACTTCGGTCTAAATGATTTTAAATTCTTTTCAATTTTTTGAAAATGTGATGGCACTGAAGCAGTGGATTGTGCACTGACTGAACAGCAGGTAGATGGAACTGTAAGTGACTGTTGACCGACATGCTTCAGCATCTCAATGTTCTGACTAACATGAGCTTTTGGGCTGTCTGAGGCTCCACTAGGTTTGACAGGATTTCCTTTGGTCTGGCTTGTCCCTTGATTCTTTGTTTGAGCATAACCACTATGGCTGTAGCATTGTGCAGCATTAGTCACGGAGTCTGAATGATAAGCTCCTCGTGTAGCTATTGTAGCCCGCAGATCTGATGCCAGCTCCTGGATCACCGTCTCTGGATGTTGCTGTGAAATCTGCTTCAGAGGTGACAGCAGCCTGGCCATAGAGGAGTAGTCCTCCGGAGTTATCTGAAAAGAAACACAACCTTTTACCTAGGAAACAATTTTATACATAAATAAATGTTAACCTGACCCCACAGTGGCATACTTTAACAGTGCCCTACTCTAAGGTGCTGTTACAATTAAGGGAAATTCTGTTAGTCTTCTGAAACAGAGTAAAATTGCATTTTTGGACTGATTTGTTATCATACTACACAAATTTAAATATGCCATAAAGTAAAAGTTTTTAATTCACAGATGGGAAATATGACAAAAATATAGTTGTACTTAGTTCTATCTTTCTAGCTCTGTCCACTGTTGCCGATAGGCAAGAAACCACACTGTAAAACTGAATAATTACAGCTAAGACATTTGACCTGCACTGCTGCTATATTACATATAAAAACAAAACAAAATGGTGAAGCTTTGATTTGACTAAATCAGTGAAGCGTATTCTGCCAAATTAATTCTTAACCAGTTACATTAATATTATTAAGTCTTAACCAGTTTTTACTTGTAGGTCAGTCTCCCTCTACTCTCAACTGTCTGGACTGTATGAACGCAAGTAGGAAGGAATTTGAAATTGTTATGATTGTGGGCTCCAGCTTATCTGCCTTAGCAGAGTGAAGAAAACAAGTGATGCAAAGGCAAGAAATAAAATCGAGGTGAATAGGACTTTAAAGGTCAGCAACAGAAGGATGGAGTGAAGTAAAATAAGGTTTAAATATGAGCAGAGCAGCATCTTATTTTCTGTGACACTTTCTCTAGTTATGTGCCATTTCATCTCAATCCTGGATAAAAGCAAAAACAATAACCAAAAATGTGTTGCCTGAAAGTACACTGTATGGCTAAAAGTTGGAAGCACACAACTGTCCAGAATGTCTCTATATGCTATAGCATTATGATTTAGCTTCCCTGGAATTAAGATGCCAAAACCTCTTGCAGCATCGCAATGCTCCTGTGCACAAAATGAGCTGCAAAATGTCAAGGCTAGAGTGTCCAAACTCATTAATGCTGAATGAGCAGACCTTTCAACAAAATCTAGGGGGAAAAAAGACATGCGCCTTTTGTGACACATGAAGCAAATATTTGCATATATTTTGCATATAAGTAAAACACTTGGATGAAACTATCCTCATTAACATACACAAGCTGACATATTTCCAATGCTGCTGTGAATGACAAAGGAGACTATGGACAAATTTGTTCCCTGAACTCTGGCATGGGTGTGGCATGGGTGGCATAAACTTCTGATCTTCTGTGGAATGAGGAACACTTTTTCTGGTGCACCACACAGGAGCCCATACTCAACTTTACAGTGTGGAAAACAAAGAGACTGGGACTGTGGAGAAGCCCAAAGGAACTGGAGAAACCCATGTAAAAAGATGGAAAATATTGAACCAATCAATCATATAATCATATAGTACCCTGAACTGCTTAAATGGAAAACTAGAAAAATAAAGCTGAATTATAATATGAAGTAAAGCAACTTCAGCTCAAGCCTGATCCCTCTCCAAACTCCACCTATGAACAATAGGAAATGTATTTCATGTATTCTAATAAAATTCCTATTCTATCTGTGTTTGCTTTTTACAGCTCTGCTTGCAAATTATAGCAACATAGATTAATTTGCTGTAGCTGAAACTAATTAGTATTACATTTTGTTCTCTCTGAAATCAAACTGCACTAAGGACACCATTTCTCTCAGTCATCAATTGAGGTTATTGGCTTTTTTGTTCAAATCATGAAGCTGGCCTAAGTACACAGCACTGATTAGGAAAAAACTCCAGGGCTTGAAATTGAAGGTACTATACCTGTGCAGCTCCAGACAGCAGAGTGGCCACCAGCCCCATTCCCATACTTAGAGTCTGACTCTCAACTGAGCTCTCTGAGCCATGTTCCAGACCCAGACATGCCCTCTGTAGCATGGCCTCTATGAAGCTCACCACCTATATAAAATGAGAAAGTTTTTTTATCTCACACACACTCATATTATGGGGTGAAATTGGCCGAGTCCCTGTATGTCTCTTGGCAGGCACAGAGTGTACAACACTCTTTACTAGAAATAGCAAAGGTATTGCCAGAGACCAATAAATTGTGTTATTTTTAAGATTAAAATGTGACAAATGCCCTAAATCCTCTTAATCAGGGCTCCCAATAGAACCAGGCCACCACAAATACAGATATAGTCATGCAAGGACAGATGAGGGTTCTACAAAAAGAAGCTTAATTGGCCAAAAAACACAGAGCAGGCAATGCTGCAAACCAAATTAGGTAAGGAGAGGTGTTATGTTGTATATGGGTTTTAAATCAAATTTGGGCAATTGGTCTATCTAGAATCATATTAAGAACTCAATATGGCTTAAATGTGCTTCGTCTAGCTTTGAAGTATAAATCAGACAATCAATCACACACCTGTGTAACCTTACGTAGTAGCTGGGTGTGTGGCAGAATCTCACACATGACAGCTAGAGTCTGTAGGAGAGCCAGCCTCTGATCATAGCCACTCACACACCTTGTGAGGTGTTTCTCCAGCTCCAGCAACATCATAGAAGAAGTGTCTACATCCTTCTCAGGCTCCTGCTGCTCTGCTGCCAAGTCTGTCAGATCCTAAATAAATTTCATCATATTTCAGTCTTCTAGTTCAAGCAGTAACAGAATTCTTTTTATCTGATTTTCTAAGAGATATAAAACTACATTGTAAATGTACGTAATTCTGAAATATATTAAATTATAAATACAATTCTGTGAAAATTCTAACAAATATGATGACATCGCTGTATAGCTTGCACTTATACTGTTTTTATGCAATCTAAAAACTACTAAATTAGAAATTATGTCTGTGTACCTGACTTTATTTACAACAAAAAAAAATTCAAATTTTCAAACAAAATTGCTCATTTACTGATGATGAAAATGAGTGAAGTTTGTAAAATATGAAGGGAAAGTTCATGAGGAAAAAATGTTGAGTTACACCACCATTATGCCATTCAAACAGACCTGCAGGAGCGAGAGCAAGAATTCTCCAGGCAGATCCGTGTCCTTCATTTGAGCCAAGAGCTGCACAACACACTCTACTTTCCACTGATCCCCTGAGACTTTCTCATACAGAGCATCATCCTCATCACTGTTTACATTGGACAAACCAAATGATTAGATATTTTGGAATAGTGGCCTGATTAACACTTCATAACCCCGTATATCAGTCACCTGACTGGGTCTTTTCGTGTGAGCCTGACACCTCCTTCGCTGCCAGGTGAAAAATGGTAGCCAGGTGCAACTCCACCTCTAGCTCCACCTCCCTGCATGACACACAGGTGTTTGAGCTGTAAAACTGCTGCTGATGGCTCCACATGAGACAGGTACCACTGCAAGATCTCCTGACATGGGGTGCTGTTGAACATAATCTACATTAGGGCAGTTAGATTTACCATTTATTATATTATTACCATAACTCCGTCTTTTACTGACCGTAGGTGAGAGACATTTTGGTTGGTATAACAATACAGGCTGACGATTGTGGGAATTACTTCCCCAAGAGCGTTTAGCAGCTTTCCTGTTGGGCTGTTACCCACCACATAGATCTGTCAGAAGGGAAAGATTGCTATTGTTAAAAGTATAGATTTAGAAAATCATTTATTTAAGTAGGATGAAAGCTAAAAATATATTTACTGTATCTAGTGACCAATCATGTGGCAGCAGAACAACACAAAATCATGCAGGTACCAGTCAAGAGCTTCAGGTAATGATTGCATCCAACAGCAATGTGTGATCTCATTGACTCTGGCTGTCACACAGTTGTTGGAGCCAGAAAAGCTGTTTTTAATATGTTTTTAAGAAATCTAAAACTCCTGAATTTTTCCCAAAACAACCCAAATCCACAAGATCATTCAGTGAGCAGAAATGGCCTTTTAATAAGACATGTCATAGAAGGGCTAATCTATGAAGTTCATAATCTATGAAGAAAAATATCCATTCTTTACAAACACAATGAGCAGAAAAGAACCCAGAAACACATATCGCACTTTGAGGCAGATGTTACAGCAGCAGAAAACCACATCAGGATCCACTCGTGTCAGCCAAGGACAGGAATCCGAGGTTTCACTGGGCAAAGGCCCTTGGGCGGTTGAAGAGTGGAAAAAGACCAGGTGATGTTTTTCCAATCTTTAATTGTCCAGTTTCAGAGAGCCTGTACCCAAACCATTCCACAGCACTGATGAGACTAACTGAAGCTTTTCAGCAGTATTCTACATGACTTTATGCATTATGGCTGCCACATGACGGGCTGATTAAATGTGTAAATGTACTGGTGCTCCTAATAAAGCAGACAATCAGTGTATATGCAGATGTACTAATTGGGACCAAGCAGCAACATGCACATTTGGCAGACAGAGAAACAGAGAATGTATTTGTACCTAAGAGAGACGATAAATAGAATTCTATCCATTATTAACATTTTGGAAGTAAAATAACAGTTGATCACACAGCTCTACAGGAAACATGTGGCAGATGATGATGTTAATTAAAATATGTTGCTAGATTATTGTGATTTGTGATCTAGCAATCATGATACCATAGTAATACATTTCTTACTTTATACACATCCTCCACACAACAAGTCAGCTCAGACTCAGGTACTACATCTTCTCGTCTAATCCATGCTGCTTCTAAAATATGTAAAATATAATAAGGGAAAATTTAATAAATTTCATTCAAGACTGCAAAGATTCAATGTCTACTCCAGTAAAGATTTACAGTGATGACTTGGCACCATCAGTCACGTAACTGCAGGCTTTGCTGGACATTTTAACAGCAGGGAAATCTATACTCAATTAGTCATAAGCTATTTAAAGAAAACTGCAGTCTCTACATACATGAACACACACAGACCTGGGACTGATGCACACTGCTGTAGGGGAAAGAGGAGAGGAGACAGTAAGAAGCGCTGGGCAAACTCAGGCTGACCCTCCACCATGGTAAGCACCACCTTGGTGGCAACTCGCTGGAACTGCAGTGCAGTTACCTTATCCTTAAAATGGAGAAGACCTAGAACCTAAACATGTCATGGTAAAAAAAATTTGAGAATTAAAGTGTAATATGATTCCAAGATTGTGAGACTATCAAACCAAAATATAAGGAGCTTCTTACTCCTTGACATTATACATCACTAAACACAGTCCACAAAGTACAGAACGAGCTATGTGAATATGATGGGAATTAAACATGATTTAACTATATAACAGAACATTAGCAACAGTATTTACTAGCCTTCTAGCTAAGGGGCTTCAAATATATGGCCTACAAATTTTCAGCTACACAATTTAAAAAACAAATGTAGATACAGTCAATAGCTAAACATCAATATGATGAAAAAATGTGATGTTTGATTATTTCAGAAACTGCTGATCTCTAAGAAATTTCACACACAACAGTCTTTTGAGTTTGCATAGAAGGGTGCAAAAAAAAACACTGAGTAAGCAACAGTTTTGTGAATAGAAGCAACTTGTTGATTAAAAGTTCAGAGGAAAATGGCCAGACTGGTTTGCCAGGAAGGATATAATAACTCATATAATCACTCTTTACATCTGTAGTGAGTAGAAAAACATCTCAACATCTACAAAACTTCAACCATAAGGTAATATTGAAGACCAGATAAGGTTGGATTCCTCTCAGCTAAGAACAGGAATCTGTGGCTCTCATGCACACAGCTTTGTCCAAACTGAAGATTGGAAAGAAAGTCATTTTTTCTAGTCCTGTCTAGTTTCAGTGATTCTGAGCTCATGATAGCCTTAGATTCTTTGTTTGCTGAAAAGAGTGGAACCTGATGTGGCATTCGGATGTCGCTCATCTACCTTAAGGACAGATGTGTCATTCACAGAATTTTTTTTTTTTTACACCTTTCTGTGTAAACGCTAGAGACTTTTTTCCATGTTTGAAAATCCGAATAGATCATCAGTTTCTGAAATATTCAAACTAGTGCATCTGGCACTGAAAACCATGGAAAGTTTCCATAAACCAACTCTACAAATATGAATCCCAGTAACCTGGGGGCTAAGAATGTTTTATCTTTGATCTGCACTCTAGCATTTATACCTCTTAGTATTTCAGATTCACATTGTGTACATAGCGTGTTGTGTTATTATTACCTAGTTATCCTAATAAAATGCAGGTTTATAAACTGCTGTCTATTTCGGCATTTTTCAACAAGTCATGCCATTTTTCACTTGAGCACTAAATCCATCTTTACCTGTGGACACACTTGACTGTAATAACTCTCAGTAGAGAGCGACTGTTGGGGGCAAGTCGCCAGTATCTTGGCTATAGCATCACATTTTCTCCAATCGGAGTCTCCACCTAGTGGACAAAATCATGGAATACAAGCATGCTGTAATTCAATACAAAATTCAATAAATCCTACAAACAAGTAAACCCATATATTGTATTATACCCACAATTTAACAGATTGCTTTCATGAATAAAATGACACATTGTTGCCTTTCTGTAAGAAAAGTCCATAATACTAATATGAAAAGTATTTCAGCTCAATTACAGCCTTAATTACACCATAACTACACCAAAGTATCTTTAATTAAGGATTTAATTATTTATACTCTGATATTTAAACAAGATTATTCCTATTATTTCACACTACTGCCTCCTCAGCACCAACACTACCTTCCGATCCCTCCAGGATGGCCCTGACCACAGCTTGGACCCCATGTGGCTGCATCAACCTCTCAGAGAGCAACTGGCCACAAAGACGCCTCAACCAGGCTGGCGCCTGAGACAGCCTGGAGCTGGGAACTGCCTGGAGGAGAAGACCAGCATAAAACAGTGAACAGCGTGAATTTATGAAAAGATCAGCTCAAAAAATGGAGAAACAACATACCTTGAGGCCCCCTTGAAGAACCAATAGTTCCTTGATAACAAGTGGCTGATAAACTCTTCCCAAAAGACTCTTAAGCTCTTGTTTGCACGTCTTCCTCTCTTCCACTGTGAGGCCCTGGAAAAAAGGTCTAATATTAATGGAAGTTGAGTTGACAACCCCAAAAATCAGCTAGACAATGTACTTGTCAAACTGTAGCTTATGCCTGCTTCAAAAACAACATTTCAAGAGATTTTTTTTCGTGTCCCTGAATGTACTATTCTTAACTGGTTTTTAACCACTCAAACTAACCTGTAAATCAACATCCATCCATCTGTCTTTTTTTTGTTTAAAACCTGTTGGTTTTTCCCATTGTGATAAAGAACAATGGATTTTGCAACAATGGGACTTTATGTATGAAAAAGAACCAATAAAAAAGGAAGTAATAAATTTTCTGAAGACTGAGAATAAAACAAAAAAACCAGACTTTTTTCCAGCTTATATGGAAAAAGGATGACAACTTATTTTGATTTATTTAAAACATTTTTACAGTTATTTTACTGTACTGTATCAGTAATTTGGCTGTATTGCAGGCAAGATGAGAATACAGTTTCTTGTTTATAGAACTGTTGCATAAAAGCAATTTCACATTCACAATTGTGCAGTTGTTCTGAATATCAGCTGGATGTGAATACCTGCAGCACTGAGCATATGGCCTCCTGATATTCACTTCTATAGCATAGTGTATTGAATATCATGCTTGCTCATGTGATACTGTTTAATTTGTTATAGTAATCATTGTTCATTCTTTTACAGGGTGCCAATTATTCTGACAGAAATTCAGCTAGAGCAAGGGGCTCCAGCAAAGTTCCCGAATTTGACTTTGAGTTATGACGTCTCAGAAGAGCATACAGACTCCATACCATGTGGTCAATTTACTGGCAATGGCACACATTAATGTTACTGATCAAAATGTCACTTTGTGTAATACTTCATGATACAGCTGCGTCTCTGGCTTGAAACAAATTTATTACCTTATTATTCTCTACACTGTCTCCTTCAGGCCGATGAGGCTGATACCCTAACTGGCATAGCGCTGACATCAGGTCACCCAGGTGGCGAGTAAAGACCAGAGTAGCCAGGGACGACAGAGCAGCCACTTCAAGAAAAACAGTAGTGGTTATAAGAAGTCTGCGTTCACACGGTGGGGCCACATCGCGACGCACTGCATGCTCCACAGCAACCCCAAACACAGAGCGCAGCGCCAGACTCACCCCCACCCCAGGTACCAAGTATGGACACAGGCCCAGGGTAACAAGAAACTGTAGCACAGTGCCTAGGGTCTTCTGTTGAGCTACACTAAGGACATCTGGAGGTAATGGTGGTGCTGCCTCTGAAGCACGGGGGTTTGGAACAGCAGTACTTGAGTCCCGGTTAAAAGCCTCTACCAGCCTGGTGAGATGACGTGCCAAGCAGAGCAGCAAGAGCAGGCATTCCTGTACAAAGCTCCATGTTGGGTCCTCAGTGTGAACACAGAACCATTGTGTCTCACTCCTAACTTTCTCTAGTAAACGACAGGCCTCCTCCAGCTCTCTGTCATCTAACATTCGCTTTAGGTCTGCCAGATTCCTCTTGAGAGCAGACACAAGCACTTCCTGTTGGGTTGTTTGTGGGCCTCTCCAATGGGCCTCTGTAAAACAAATAAGTTAAATATAATAAAGATAAATATCAGAGAGAGAGAGAGAGAGAGAGAGAGAGAGAGAGGCAGAGTGTGAGAGTGTGTGTGTGTGTGTGTGTGTGTGAGTGAGTGAGTGAGTGAGTGAGTGAGTGAGTGAGTGAGAGAGAGAGAGAGAGAGAGAGAGAGAGAGAGAGAGAGAGAGAGAGAGAGAGAGAGTGTGGTGGGGAGGGGGAGAGACAGACAGACAGACAGACAGACAGACAGAGTGAGAGACACACACAGAGAGTGGTGGGCTGGGAGAGAGAGAGAGAGAGAGAGAGAGAGAGAGAGAGAGAGAGAGAGAGAGAGAGAGAGAGAGAGAAAATTTAAATTCTAATAAGACGTAATCGAGACGTGTGTTTGGGCTAAAAACATTTACAAAATCTCCACCGTTGAGAAATTGATTTCAGCAGACAGACCCTGACATACCTGAAATAGGTTTGGTAAGGACGCTTAGTGCAGTTATAAGAGCCGTAGTCATGTTTGTCAACAACACAAGCTTAGCACATGGGAAACACTGTCGCGCGAATTAAACGTCATGACTACGCATGGTCACTAAAGAAAGAGGAGGGGATTGATAAATTAAAAGTCAGAAGAATGAAAAAAATAAAGTAAAAGTCATAAAGTGTAGGTCCAAATCGAAAACAAACAAACAAACAGATAGATAGATAGATAGATAGATAGATAGATAGATAGATAGATAGATAGATAGATAGATATTTACGTCTCCAACTACATACTATGGTTTAAATAGAATGAACGTGGCGTCTTAGAATGTTCATTACAAGTTTAGTATATGTTGTATACGAGGTTGTACTTTTATGTAGCTTCTGAGATAAGGAATAATTATATATTATTTTTTGTTTTAATGATGGATTTTTTATTTATGATGGATAACAGAGAGAGAGAGAGAGAGAGAGAGAGAGAGAGAGAGAGAGAGAGAGAGAGAGAGACCAAAAATCGGAATACTAAAAGAGGACAGATGTTTATATTTGGATTTGTTTTCATGTTTTTCTATGAAATCTAGCATAAATGGTAATGACAATTTGAGCTTCAAAAAGACGGGAAAAGCAGCATTAAAACGACACTAAATGTAGTCCACTTATTTGGTGTATTTATGGAACAGCGTTCTTTGAGGAATCTATCAAATCGATATTTTCAGTTCTGCATGACCAAAATATTTGTAATTTAATTATGACATTAGATAATTAAGCACAGTTCTGTGACGGCAAATACCTTTAGATGTCTTTATTAGCCATAAATAGAATACATACTTGTATATCACATCATATTAAAAACTTTTACATTATAATGCCCAGGAACAAAGTATTATGAAACATATTAAATAAAATATTACTGGCAGCCTATTAGATAAACAAATAATACATAAAAAATTTAAATAAATCTTTAAAACAAAACTTCAAAACAGAAGTCAAATAATTTAAATAAATAGTCAATAAATTATCACATAAATAAAATCTAAATATACAGTAGTGTATGTACGACAACGTACCCACCTGCATCTTTGATTGCATAAAAAATTCATGCTGAAAATACAGCTTATGGAACATATGCACAGCACGTAGTGCTTTGTACGCAAAAACAAATAATAACAGTTTTGCATTTTAAAACAAACACAACCATATATGAGACACGTCTCTACATTTTTGTCTTGGTTATATGCTGATGCCTCTACAAGAGGTTATTGCTTGGGCACGGCGCACGTGCAGGCGACCGGGACATTTTTATACACAACATTTAAGGAATATTTATCCGGATCTGAGGGACATGACACTTTCTTCAGGAACATGACGCTCTGCATCACCGGGACCGAGTTGTAGTCGGTGTTTTCAGAGCCGTCAATGAGGCAGCCGTAACAGAGACACTTGGCAACTTCATATACTGAAGGGATCATGTCAGGATCAGTCTCAAGTCTGTGGGGGAAATCAGACATAACGTCAGGTGCTTAATAACTGTATAGTGGGGTTTTTTTAGTCAAAAAACACTTAAAATTGATTAAGGGTTAATACGAAAATATCATGAATCACAAATATCATATGATGCATGTGTCATATGTAGTTTTCATTTCTGCAGTGCACTTCCTTTATTCAGTCTGAAGAGTCACATTATTATTATTATTATTATTATTATTATTATTATTATTATTATTATTGTAAATGTTGCTATAATTAGTTGGTTTTAGTTTCACAGTGAACATAATTACACGAACAAAACACCAAGAAAACACTAGCTGAGAGGTGTGTATGAAAACTCCGACTCCTAACAACGAATTGATCCAAACTATGACGACAGAGTACAGAAATCACACACACAGTAAAAACACAGTTCACAGCTGTTACCGAACCGGGACCACATGTGACCAATAAGGTCTAGTGCTGTTCGTTTGTAATTCGACCCAAACGCAGGAAGTGAACCACACCTGTCGCAACACGAGCTGCTAAACTGGGCCAGACCAAAGAGCTCGCGCTGCAATAAAGGACTAATATAGCCTTGATATTTGGACCAACGAACAAAAAGAGAAAAGAACCCTTGGATTCGCTACACAAAGCAAAACAATCTAGTCATCTCGAGTCTATAATTATCCGGTAGTTTAGTTTATACAGAGCCGGCGCTCTGAGAACGAGCCCTACCTGTCGACAGGTCCGGTCCGACCAGTGTTCCCGCGCATGCGCACTTAACTTTTGTACGGCCCAAATTCACGCTTCTTTAATATGTTTTAATGATTGAGTAATTTCCTGTTTACAAAACCACCTATCAAAGTATGCTCCGTATACCGTCATGATGGAAACAGTGTCATGGCAGGACAATATGACCTATCAAATAACGCTACCTGTACGCCACGTTAATATATATATATATATATATATATATATATATATATATATATATATATATATATATATTATATATATATTATATATATATATATTAACAGACACAGTAAAAGGTATAAATTAGACAACATAGAAGACCTGTGGCTTTGTTTTATAAAGACCAGTACATGTGCGTAAGTTTGTGGTTACTGCGCACACTCGGGTTTGTTTACATTTTTACGCCACATTATTTCTGCCAGGTGAATAAAGCTTGCGAGTAAACTATTTTTTCACATGTACACGCCCCTTGAAAACGTTTCCTTGCTTTTTGGTGTATTTAATTACGTGCACTGCGAAACTAAACCAAAGCAAACTATAATGCAAAACAAAGCAAATCATAGGACACGGATTCCGGTAATAGTGGTGAATGCGCAACCCATTTCTCTATGAGCAGTACTTTAGTAAACGGAGCGATGCGCAATGTTATGTAACAGGCTATTAAAGTTTTAGTTTAGGAATGAGACTCACATTGATTGCCAAGGAGACAGTGACCGGTTCTTCAGATCAGAGGAGAATGCCAGCTGTGTGAAATCAGCGCAGGACGTGTGGGATACAGCACGTCTAGCTCTGTGTTCAGTAGGTCTGCCTGTCCGCCGCAGGAGCTTCTTTGCCTGGATCAGGAGCTGATTTTGAGGCAAACAGCCTTTATGCTTTTCTCCTGTCGCAGCATCCACGAGAAAAAGGAGCAAAATTCCGACTCTCAAACAAGACTGTAAAAGATTCATAAATGGAATGCAATTAATAAAATTAAATAAAAAATCAATTAAAAAAATCTATAAAAAAATCAATAAAAATTCTCAATAATAAAAAAACAATTAAAATTAAATTAAATAATATAAAATAGGCATTATTATATTTCATAAAAAGTTTATACAACTAAAATAATAAACATTATATAAATAATAAATACGTCTACTGGTATCAGGATATCAGTCATGCTGCAGGAGTCAAATCACTAGACTGTAGACTTTACTTACCCACATCTTTAGTTTGGCCTGTTAGTCCACATCAAAGTGCTGAATGATCCAGAGCTGCAAGTAGTCGAGCAATATATCTGCTCACTTGGGAAAATCCAACGAATGAGGAAATGGAAATATAATATTACTTCAGTGCTTCCTCTTCCCCACTACATATCTCAAACACAATAGCCATCACTGAGGACTGTTTATTTTTTTAACTATCATTTTTTTTTATTCATGTAAAAAGTGAGTTACTCTACTGTAATTTAATATGAAATTTCTTCGTTTGGGAAATACTGTACATTTAAATATATAATTAACGTTAACACTACCTGAGTTTTATATTTTGTTGGTTTCATGTGATTTTTTTTTTAAATTAAACTTGCAACTGCATCAAAGGATGAAGCGGAATTCATGTTTGAAAAACACCAATAATTCTCAATACAAAAAAATGATTAATTTTGATTAACTCGGATTGCTGAGTTGATATTACTATGAATGGCTAGATGTCTAGATCACGTATGTAGGTCATGTGACGGGTGTATTTTCATAAATATATAGAATACATTTTGTAGTTACTTGTTGTTTAATATTAGATTATTGCATATTACTACTGGTTGATATTTTGTTCAGATCAGATTAGATCATCCTTTTGCTACCCCATATCCTCAGATGGCACCTCAGTATTTTTTACTCTGGCCTTAACAAAAGCCTGTGCAAGCCCCTAGTCAGAATTTCTTTTCTATATTTATAAATAGGATACACTAGATGAGAAACATTAATTTCCCGAGGGAAATTATATATAAGAAAGAAATTTGAGGGCCAAAATAATTGTATATTAATTCTTTTCTGTACTGTTAAAAGAGAACCCAACATGCTTTTATCTGAAAATCTTGGTGATCAGAAACATTGCTGTACAGCTAAAGGAAAAACTATGGTTAAAAGTTCTAGATTTAACATAGCAGATTTGTTCCATTTCTAAGTACATACTTGGGATTTTCATCCTCTTGGTAATTTGTCAAACAGTATTATCAAAAAGACAGCAATAAAATAGTCCTTCTATAAGCACTGACAATATAAACCATATTAATCAGTGTTAACAGCTTCCCTTCACCACTGAACAGGTAATTTGTAATTTTCCCCACTGGTTCCCATCTAAACACCTAACAAATGCTTTAACACAGCTTTTGCATGGTAACAATCCCATACTTTCACTGGACAGAAATTTTGTTCACTAATTCACCTTCTTACATCGAACTCACCATGTTTAATAATCATCAACCACCCATCTAAGGTTACAACCCTTTATCTATGTGTTGATTGTTGAAGTGCAGTCATCCATTCGTTTTTTAGCCTAACTATACATTTGAATACTTTCCATGAATAAAGAAAAGAGGAAAAGTCATATAAGGATTCTCTTTATCAAAATAGTTTATTTAGAAGCTTTCTCTGTCACAAAAAGCAAGATATTATTATTCCTTATCTCAGAATGTCCCAAAGACATACCCCTACACTCGTCTAAAAATTAGGAACAAAATAAAATACCATTTTTACGTGAAAACCTAGGGGACAAAAAACAAACAAAACCCAAACAAATGTAGTCTTATAAAAGCAAAACATCACATCACTGTCATTTGTTCTCTAGTTTCATAGACCTTAAGAGGTGTTTCTCATCAACTGGCTTATAATATTTGTACACGATCAGATACAGAACACAGTCAAAATGCAAAACATACAGAATTGAAGAGATCTCAATGATTAAGATGGGATCAGGGGAACTTTGAGTTCTTCAGAGTGTCAAAACCTAAGCTAGGCAGGTGTGCGCACAAAAGCAGTCACTCTCAGTAAGGCAGTCTGTCTTGATGATTGATGAAATTTATAGCCTTGGATCAAAAGACATGGACTTTTTATTAACAAAAAGTAAATACGAGGGCACGAGAACAAAAATAAGTGAGACAGAGGCAGAGAAAGAAATGAATAGTACATTTTTGTCAGCATTGACACTGCAGTAAAGCTTCCATCTTCTTGCAATAACAGATTAAGAGTAAACTGTCACCCTACTACAAGATCACATCAATATAAAATAGACAACCTCTCGCTGAGGGGAGATGTGTGAATAATGTAGCAGTTGTCATTGTGAGCTACTTGGATGTCTGTGATTTTTTAAACACAATCACAGATTTTATCCACTTCTAAAGAACACTGCACGTCCTCAATGACTGATGGCTTGAAATCAGATTCTGGCCTTTTCCTTATTTCCCCGGGATTTTTGCCCTCTTGCGGGCAATAGCATCTTCCACAGCCTTCAGTTGCTTCAGCAACTCCTCACGGCGGGACAGAGTGCTGCTGGGTTTGCCCGAGCCTGAAACCGTAGCTGGAGATTTACCAGCTGATGCTGTGAGGCCTTTCCCAGTAGACTTAGGTGGTGGGGACTGGGGACGCTTCCTGGAGGAAAAAATGACAAACATGAGGAATCAAAATTAGGTCATTAAATTATATTTAATCTTTGAACAAATATATACACCTTTGTTAAATTCTTAGTGAATATTTAATTTTTTACCCATGGTTAAGAAGCATAATTTGGGAGGCTGTTATGCTTGTAAAAAAGGGAATTTGCTAACTTTATATTACCTTGCTAACATTATAGTACTAAATGTTCTGCAATAAATGCTGTTCTCTAAATGCTAATCATCTATGGTCATTCACTGCACAATAGAAAACAACCAGCACTCTACAGCCATTTTCATTACAATGTGAACAGAAATTTAATCATCTCTCTAGAAGCTGTAATCCTGATTGATGGATGTTGGTCAACCTAAATTAAAAAAAAAAAATCTCATTTACTGAACCTGCAGTGCAGCAGAGGGTAGATACATTACTGAAGCTGTAAGGACGTGAAAACTTTTTCAAATTTAAGATACATCTATACTGATGTGCTAATTGTAAAGCAAGTATGTCTCATCTCCATAAAAAAGGTCTAGAAGTGTAAAATTCAGTCACATACATCTATATACCACTATACAATGTTTGTGTGTTTTCACTGACTTGTGAAGCTTATGTATGCTAATTTGACTGGTGGGCTGAGACAAACAATCTTTGCACGGAACCTGAGCACCAAGTGTTATCTAGAGTGGCTACAGCTGAAACAAACAATTTGTGTGAAATGGAAAGGGCAGGGTGCTGAAAGGTCTTAATCAGACTTGAATCAAACAGCACTCTGATGGATATCATTAAGGAACCACAGAGCCAGAAATTTTTTTATGATGCTTAAAAAAAAGTAAGAAAAAAAAAGTTTCGTGTTATTTGAAGAGCATTTTGTGAAAGTGAGAAAATATCAACATGGCTGACTTTTATAATTATATTGATAGTCATATTTATAATTGCTTTCTATCCAAAACAGTTATTTTTGTATGATTTTGTATCAAATCCTGTGGAACCACATGTTATATTTGTAACAAAGCATGTGTGCTCATGAGGGGGAAAAAGAGAAGTAATGTTGACCAAACAATACAGGTGTTTTGTTTTTGACACTGTTTAATTTCTCTGTCTTTGATGAACAATTCCCTCCCATATAAAGAGTGCGTCACTGTTTGCGTGTTCTGTCCATACACAGACTGTATACATCCCTGGGGTTTCCCATTTTAAATAATAATCCTCTTTCTAAACAAAAGCTGGAGACTCAGCAAATATTTTCAACAATCCATGATCAATGCAGATCAAAACCTCAAAGAAAGATGAACAATATTGATATCCTTAATTTGGCTGTGGAAATAATTCATGTTGCATCATAAAGGTTGACCTAAGTTTGGTAGATTTAGTTAGACTAATATATAAAGGAAGAGATACATTTTTCCCTACACTGGGAATTTTATAAAATGGCCACAATTAGTGTGCACAATGTATGTAAGCCAGGGGATTTGCAGGGTCAGATGATGATGCTGGAACTTTAAATAAGATTCAAAGTCTAAAGAAAAGAGTTCTGTTCTTCATTTATAAAGAACAGAAGTCATGGAAACGCTGCTGTTGTACAGAAGGTTTGTGAACAACTGGTGAAATCAACCATAAAGAAAGGAATTTATTGAGTACAAATATAACAAAGTACAAACCTGTCTCCCTGTGGAGGCATGGGCCGAGGGCCCTGACCTCTGGGCCGGTCCATTCTAGGAGAGAGTGGGGAACGCCCAGGCCTTCTGTCTCTACCTATGACAATAGATTAGATCATGTAGATAGTGTTGTGTTAAGTATGGTGGTGTTTGCTTGCCACCAAAAAGAACTGAAACTGCTGACCAAGGTGATGCTTCTTCTAGGCAGGATTTCCTTCTGGAAATCCATGTTAACCAAGTATTTTGTGTGTGTCTGACACAAAATATCATAGACAAGATTTATACACTGTTTTTTCCTAGTAAATAACCCTTATAATTGGATGGGCAACATCATTATCATGTATATACCATAGATCTAAATCACATATAGCAAACTCATTCACATTCCATCACATTCATTGCAAATTGTTCAGATGTTTTTCATTCTTACATTTTTATTTATCCTTATTGTATAATTTATATACAGATTCATAGTTCTATGTTTTTTCTTTTTCCTATTTATTTATACTTCTAATTGAACCTACATTTTTATTAGTGTATTTACTTCTCACTATAAGGAACAGTCGTAAAACATTTTACTACGTCATACCGTATATGTTTATGTATTTGACAAATAAAATTTGAACTTGAAAATCCTCTCACCTCGATCAGGAGACAGTGCCATTCTCTTGCTAAGAGGAGATGTTGGTCTGTCTTTGTCTGCAGGGAAATACCTTTTTCTATTGCTTCTGTCCGCTTGTTGCTACATACAGGGTAGAAAAACAAAAGGTCAACCTTTCGGGTGCTATTTAAACTAAAGAATGTTAAAATACTCTTAATGTAAGCAGCTACTTTGTTGAGTAAGGTGAGTTTGATGTCCTTATGTGAACCATAGCCCGCTGCAGAACTCATGGGTGGTGCGTTCATTGGGTTCCCTCGGTTTCCAGGTGCAGACCTGGCCATGCCAAGGTCAGGCTTTGGTGGAAGGCCAGACTGATCAACCCTTTTCCTTTCGTCTTTAAAGGTCTCATCTTTCTTTGTGGGCTTTCCTACACAAAAGACAATGCAACATTTCACACGTCAACCACAGCTATCTGAACTAGGAGCAACTGTATATTAGTGAACAAAATTCTGATTGGTTTCACTGATATGATTTACTGTGAATACTGATTATTATCTGTAACAAAAATGTCATCCAAATAGCAGTTACAACAGTTAGACTGCTGAGACATTTCTGTATATTACATTGTTGTAAGTAAATTGTGAAAATCTAGTGAAAGTGAAAGTTCTGATAAAACAAAACCTGTGCTATCTAGTACCAAATTAATTTTGAGCTGTCTGGCCCCAGTAACCAATCTGGATCAGAGTGCACAGATTTGCATCACATCAAAATGTACAATGACAGCATTACATCTTTCTTTGAGTGTTAGCGCATCAGTCCTGTACCTCGTTCTTTATTGGCATCCCTGTCTCGTGGTAGAACTTTCTCCTTGCGTGTGTGACCTGGAGTGGGTGACCGGGAGCTAGCTGAGGACACAGGGCTGGCTAGGTCAGCATACATATCATCAGAATCAGCACTGCGCACAGAGCTGCTGCTGGAGGAGGCAGATGACACTGACGACACACTGCTTACTGTCAGAGACCTGAACCATGAACACACACAAAGTCAGTTAGCTATCTGAGTATTGGGTTAAAGAGAACAAGTTGTATGTACAATGTTAGCAGTCTGCACCTGGACTTGTGGGATCCAGACCGAGAGTGAGAAAGAGAGGCGGACGATGATCGAGATCTGGAGCGAGAGCTGGAGCCTGAAAAACTGCTGCCACTGCCACTTACACTGCCACTTAATGTTCTCCTGAGAGAGAGAGAGAGAGAGAGAGAGAGAGAGAGAGAGAGAGAGAGAAATCTTAAATGATCTGAATTTCAAACTGCAAAATTTGAACTGCAAAATTTGAGACCATGAAAGACTGCATCCATCTCTTGTTTCTTGCAAGGAAATGTGTATACACAAAATAGCAACAACATTGTTCTCTGTGGTGCTGTATTATGCCCTGACTTGTACTCTGACTCCAGCTCCCTAACAAACTGGGAAATAAAAAAAAAGAATTTGGTCTACTGTACTTTTATGGTGTGACTTTTTTTCGTAAATTTTGTCCTGGGAAATGAAACTACATTAATCAAAAATAACAGGCTTTAACAGTATAGCTTAATGTATGTCATGAAATGTTGAAGCATCTAAATATCTAAATCATCAGCAGCCTATTTGTTAGAGTAAGCAACACTTGATGGGAGTCACATTGCCAATCAAAGAATTAAGTACCATATGATTTACTTTTAAGTAATCATACTTACTTAGCTGGCAACAAGTGAGACCACCCCAAATGATAACAGCTGTACTTCATTTAACCATGCAAAGCCACATGTCCTATTCATCATGTTTTTGTCTGCATAACAGGACCATACAAACTTGTGTACCTGTAATAGAGCAGTTAAAATTTGGTGCTTTGAGTACAATTCTCCAATACTGACCACTGTGCCTCATGCCAAAGAACTTGAATTAGCATTGTTGCTCTCCATAAAGATGGCTTGGGCTTTAAGAAGTTCGGTAACACCCTGAAGCTGAGTTACAGTACAGTGACCAGGGTCATAGAGAGATTTTCCAAGACGGTTTCCACTCGGAAAAGGCCTCACAAAGGTCGATCGAAGTTGCTGAAGCTGGCTTAAAATAAATAAATAAATAAATAATAAAAAAAAACAACCAGATGCATGAGTGTTGCAACTGTAGCATTGCTTTAGTGGATGCAGAAGTGGAAGGTGAGCTTGTCAGCGCTCAGATCATATGCCGCACACGGCAACAAGTCGGTTTGCATGGCTGTTGTCTCAGAAGAAAACCTCTTCTGAAGCTGGTTCACAAAAAAGCCCAAAAACCAGTTTGCTGAAGACAACCTGCCCAAGATCATAAATTACTGGAACCATGTCCTGTGGTCTGAGGAGACTAATATAAACTGGCTTGGCTCAGATGGTGTGGTGAAAAAGTGTGTCTTGCCTACAGTCAAGCATGGTGGTGGGAACATCATGGTCTGGGACTCCATGAGTGCTGCTAGTGCTGAGGACCTGCACTTCATTGAGGGAAACATGGATTCCAACATGTACTGTGGCATTCTGAAGCAGAACCTGATGCCCTCCCTTCAGAAACTGTGCCCAACGACAGTTTTCCCACATGATAATGACCCCAAACACACGGTGAAGATAAAAGCTGAAGGTGATGTATGTTTCCAGACTTCGAGCACTTGAGGCGCATCCTCAGGCGTAAGGTGGAGAAGTGCCATGTGTCTAACATCCAGCAGCTCAGTGATGTCACTATCAACAACCTGTGCAGCTCTGGTAAATTCTATGCCTAGAAGGATTAAGGCAGTGGTAGACAATGGTGCTCACACAAAATGCTGACACTTTGGACACATTTTGACATTCACCTAGGGTGTATTCACTTTTGTTGCTATTGTTATTTAGACAATAATGGCTGTATGTGGAGTTATTTGAGTCATCAGAGGACAGAAAATCTATACTGATAAAGCTGCACAAGGACTACTCTATACTCTAAAATATGTCCAATTTTCATGTCTATAGTTATATTAGTTATATTCCTTCTGATATATACATATAATAAACTGGTTGATAAAATATGAGGGGTTACTTTTGTGAGATAGTGTTTTTGCCTTTAAAGCCTTAAATACTATATATATATATATATATATATATATATATATATATATATATATATATATATATATATATATATATAAGGTTTTAAAGGCAAAAATAATAAAAAATACCCTAAATAAACCTTACTAATTGAAAACAGAGAAGACAGGCATGACAGTCATCATTATGGCACGGGACTCAGGAGTTCCCTAAGGGAAGTCTCAGTCAAAGGTTAAATGAAACAGATAATAGTTACTCTGTCAACAAAGAGTCAACAAATTAACATTTACACAAGAGCTCTGGAAAGCCAGGAGAGACATGTGATTTTCCCCCTAGAGTCAACCAGAATTCCCACACAGGGTATTCCACATATCACACTCCCACACGCACACACAGATCTCTGTGTCTTCTCTGGATACTGATACACAGGATTCATGCAAATGCATCCATAATTCACACAGTACACACACACACGTACCTCTACCACTAGTAGAGGCGGAAAGAAATTTAGTTTGTGTTCCCACTTTCAATTTGCAAATCTGTTCCATTTGTAAACAGTTCAAATGTGTTAATAAAAAGGAAGTCACAGGCTCACACAGGCGCCCACACTCACACGGGTGCACACAAACTACCTGCGAGGATCGTGTGGCTGTCTGTCTTTTCTACGGCCCTCCCTCACATTGGGTGGTTTCACCGGCTCTCTAGGTACAGCTGGTCTGCCCACTTCACGGATGTTGGGAGGTTTAACTCCTTCTGCTAAAGGTTTCAAAGGTTTGCCCGGCAATGAGGGACTGGGCATCTTCTTGGAGGAGCCCTTGTCTCTGCGAGGAGGGGGCAGCATACCTGGCTTCGGCAGGTGCCTTAAGAAGAATAACAGACAATTGTTTTCATTTGCATGCAGAGAACAAACATGCTGCTTGGTACTTTTGCTAATTCCAATTTCAGCATGAGCCTTTTGATATGCATAGTGTGATATAGCCAAAGCAACTAGTCTATGAATGAGTTAGTGTGATTGAATGTATTAAGTGCATAGTAATGACAATGGGTGTGTGTACCCTTTCATTGCTCCAGGAGGCTGCTCTGCTTTATTCTTGCCAGCGTTCCTCTGACCAGAAGGCGTAGGGGAAGGGGATGACGTAAAAGATCTGGATCTTTTAAAAAAAATAATTGAGTGAAAGATGAATTATATTAACGATTTACTAAAAGTGTTTCACAGAAATCACAAGATTGGAGCACTGGGTATAGAAATTAAATTTCATGAATTAAGATGACAAGGAAATTTCCTGCATCTCTTCCCTTTAAAAAATTAAAAGATCGAAATAAGAATGTACTGTATTTTTGGTGCACTTCTCAGTGTTTGTGTGTGTGAGACTTTCTTGCCTGGAACGGCTGCCTGTAAAAGAGCTATGTTGGGAGGAGTGGGTGGAATAAGAGCTGAGAGATGAAGATCGTGATCGTGACCTTGAGTGTGAGGAACCGGAACCTGTGTATGAAGAAGACCGTGACGATGACCTGAGGAAATACCATTCAGTTAGTTCTCAGGTATATTTAACAGACATACCACAAGCCAAAACTAAATTTAAGGCCTAATATTCACATTACCGTGACGAATTAGAGAGTGACACAGATGACCCAGAGGGCCTATGCCGCCTGCGTCCACGAGGTGGGGACCCCATGAGGCCAGGTCTTCGCCTCGGAGACTTTGACCTGCGCCAAGGGTCCTTCCATTCATCTGGCCGCTTAACCATGGGCACGGTCTCCTTCTTTGGCTGTGACTCCATTGGCCCTCTAGAGAAAAGGAATGGATACACTGAAAGTTTCAGGCTTTTGTTTGTCACTTCTACATTTGCTGGGGAAAATGCTGGTTATGAGCACAGACAGAAGTGCTAAATCACAGTGATGCACGGATTCTCTGATAATGCCCTGCTTTAACACAAGTTTGTATTTCCACAGTTCGTAATACCAGAGGAGAGAAATAGTGGGGAGGAAACACATGAGATCATTCCCTTGCACCAAACATGTGACAGAAGTATAAACACACACCCACACTGCTGTTTTAAGGTGGCTTTTCAACATTCACCAAATTGATTAGAAAGGAATCCATCAAGATCTGTTTTGCCAGCATCTACCAGTAAGCGGAAAAACACACTGTTGATTTAAAGCTTGCCAAAGAAGAAATTGTTTTATGTCAGAAAGTGATGAAGTAATAACTAAATAATTCAGCTAAACTCTCCACGCATGGTGTGGGTGGGTGTGGGGGTGGGGTAATATTATAATGCAGGTTTCAAGAGAAACCACCAACAAGGAAGATCTGAGGCAGATACTATTACATAACCATGTGTTTCCTGATATTGTTTGTTGGGTAACATTCTAATGTCATTAGGAAGATAAAACCATTTCAAAAACTATATTAAAAAGTGTTAATCATAAAAATATGATGATTAACCTTTATGATGATTAACTCCATATGCTTTTTTGGGCTATTTTTGGGTTAGTCACATGTTAATATGACAAGCTTCTATCACGCAAATGGTCATGACAAAGTATGAATGCATATTACATCATGTTTGTCAGTCTTCTGAACCAACATTCAGGTAATTAAAGGGTTACATTTTTTCTAATATCTTTGATCACTTAAAGAATCAGCAACAAGGAAAGAAAAATAAACATGCAGGTATGTTTACCTGTTTTATCTAAATGTATATTTATCTTCCAAAAAGCGAGTGTGCTTATAATAACGGGGAAGTCTATTTTAAAGGAAAAGTTCATCTCAGGATTTCCCCCATACAAGCAAAATGTGTTTTTCTTTTCTTTAAAGAAGAAAAAGAAAAAAACAAAACAAAACAAAAAAACTTTCAGACAGCAATAATAGCTCCTTTGTTTTATCAGACTGCCATTTACCTTTAAAGCATGTTGAAAAGAATGCAGAGTACTTTTAGGAATGTGTCAGTTGTTCATTAATCCAACTCGTAACTGAAAATTTGGAACATGCAATCAATTACAAGAAATGCAGGAATTTTCACTTTGTTTAATAGCCAAAGTGTCTTCAAGTCTGCAGTCACTTGCCTGGGAGAAATTCCTTTAGGGTGATGCAAAATGACGCAATCTCAATGCCAACAGCACAATGGTGCTAAAAATAGAAACCACGGACAGAGCTATTTTTAGAATGTAATAGAATCTCTTCTCAATCTTTCCTCATTGTGTGAGTTTTGGGGCTGGAGGGTGTCATGTTTTAAGAATTCTGTTTTGTGAGGAACTGAATACCAAAAAAAAAACCTCATTAAATTACAGATTGCAATAAAAAAGTACAGATAATAAATAAAAAATAATAAAATAAATAATGCATTTGCCAGTGCAATTAAAGTAGCAATGGTAGAACCTGCATCTCTGGACCTTAGAGTTAAACAAATATTTATAAACTTCAGTATAAGCTGATATGATTTTATTTTTATGGCTTAATGATTGATCATTTTGTGTGCTATAAACCAGATATTCACAAGTAGTTCAGTAAAAAAAATCAAACAAGTACGCTGTTGCTCTTATGCTGTTTTCTTCTTTCGGGTTTTCCCGTTATGGATCGCCACAGCAAATCATCTGTTTCCAACTTATTATATTTCAATCATTTAAAATCAGAAATCATCAGATGTAACATGTAGCTCTTAAATATCAGGGTAGAGTCTCTTTTTCCTTTTAAAAACATTTGATCCAATAATAATAATAATAATAATAATAAAAATACAACCTCCAATATGCCTTGGGTTTATGTTTAACCTGGAAAATGTAACCCTCCAGCTCCTGGGTACATAAAGTCATGGTGCTAAATTAGAAGTAGTGAGAACAGAAGGAGAGAGACAGGGCAGGTACACATTAATGCTGCCATTACAAAAGAATGTAGTCAACATTCAGACACACTCACTTGTTAAAGCTAGAAGACTGACTGTATAGTTTGCTGTTTTACCGTTACCTACCTGGCTTGTGGCTGATAAAATATAAACACATGGGCCTCCATAGCTTTTTCCACACTTTGTACAGCTCACAAAAACATAATGGGCATCTGCAGCAAATAGTTTTCACAATGAGAAAGTGCAAACCATTTTCAGTCCACACAATCTCTTGGTTAACTAAAACTAAACCAACAAATTTATGCAATGTACTACAATGAATTTGAAGAACTTAAATCACTGCTTTCAACCTCTTTTTCTGTAATTGTATTTTTTTGATAACTTGCTATTTAGGCCAGTAGCATTACCTGTAATCTTTCACAAAATACATTTTGGTAACTGGTGGCACATTGGGAAGTTCCAGGCAGAACTAGCTTTGTATCTCATAACCCATTCATAAAAAGAAGCAGCAAGGCTGTCACTTCCTTTCCACACCCTTTATTTCACCTGGGCATATTGGCTCATATGAATTACTCACACAAGCATAAGCCTGGAAACCTCCACTACTTCTATCAGAATTATGACACTTTCACTGCACCTTTGTGACGTTGTACAGTGATGAAATTCAGGTAAGGAAGTAAAGAAAAGGACAAACGTAAAGTTAAAGTCCAGAATTACAAGATTTCAACATATAGCAAGACACAAAGGGAGATATGCTCATAAAGTTAACATGGCAGGGGGAAAATCTGAAATTCAGCCTGGTTGTTTCCAATTTAAAGTAAGAAATAAAAGAAATACACATTTCACGAAATTAATAACTATGCTAATTATTCTGACATTATGAGACCTTGCACTTTTTTGGTTACAGTTAATGGTGACTGACAGCACAACCTCAGAGAAACAGCTCAATGTTCCACTCACGTTAAAAAACAAACAAACAAACAAACACAGTTTTACATATCCACAATTAGCACAGTGTTTGAAAGTCACAAATTCAAAACACAATCTGCGTAACAGTTGTGTTGATTTTAGATACATCAGGTCATCCAAAGATATTGTGAGGTCAAGTAGACAGACACCCGTCTGCTTCCTCAAAATGGTGACATGGTCACGCCATTTTTGTGTCAGAATATGCATGAGCACCTATATGACAGTGTGCTACTTAATAAACTGTTTACGAGGTGCATTCCACTAAAATTTATAAAAGGTCTGGCTACATAAATTCCTTGTTTAGAAAGGGCTGGATAATAAACTGACATGACAGGAGTTATATTTTAATGCTATAACCATTAGTGAATATTTATGATTACAAATAAGGCAGTTTGAAGTTGCTAATGTTTCATGTATAGTCCTTCGCAGTCCAATTGACTGTAAACGTGCAGTTTTTGATTTATATTTTTAAAAAAATATTTTTTTAACAAGTCTTCTGCTTGATAATCTAGATAACAGTCTGAAAAAGTCTGCTGAAATTCTCCCTTGTAATAAAATAAATATATGCAAGTGATAAACAGTACAAGAGTATCTGTTAACCAAGCAGAGCTGGTTCTATTCAACTGCAGTACTTTCTACTACTTATTTTTAATTAAATGCTCAGAAGTATAAATGACCGTACCATGAACTCAACAAGAGAAGTGGGTTAATCAACTTCACATGTGCACACAAATCTACACACAGTTGCATTAGACCAAGATAATAAAATTACATCACTTCCCACTGACTCACTACACATCAAACAACCCACAGTTTCATCAGCCAAAACATTGAGTGTCAAATGTTTGCTTCTATGAATTAAAACAATTATATAAACTTATTTAGAGCTACAATAACTATAAATTGAACATCTTTTAGACTAAAACTCTTTTGAATGGAAATGGCAGCGTGTTATACCACAGACACACTCTGGCCAAAGTTCTCTTAAACATATGAACACTTTACATTACATTGCTCTGTTGGCCTTGTGCTTGTGTGAGGTCTCGTGATAGCGTACATTACACATTTATGGTGACGTATGTTTCTGGCCCTATCAGGAAAACCTCTATGGGGGGGTTATTCAATAATTTGTGCAACTCGATTGGTTGAAAATAACTGAAGAGTCTTGAATCAGTAGCCTACAGGACTAATGTGTTCGCATTTCAAAACAAAGCTTGTGTCAATACACATGTTTGTGTATAATCTGTTAATGGCCCTGCTAAGCGCTAAGCCAAAAAGCTTAGAGTACATATTAGTCGTATTCATATCCGACAAATATTCAGAAAGTAACATCTGACTGATTCAGATACAAGCATACACATTACGGAAACCAGTGTCAGTTCTGAGAAGTGTATAAGGCTATAATATACTTCCTGTATATTATCCCTGACGAGATGTATTAAAGAATTTAAGAGGTCATCTCCTTCTTCTCAATACCTGGAATAATATATTGAAACCAGACCTTTTCCCTTTCTCTTTTAAAGCAACAAAAGCCAGGGTGCAGTCTAATAGTAAATCAGGACAATGTCGTGTCAAGTCAGAGGTGCCAACATGCGCCAACAAAAAGAAAACCCAGCAGAATCCACAAGCACAGCCACAGGAATAGATCCACAGAAATGGAGCTTACCTAGGTGGCATACTGATAGGTGAACGCGGTTTAAGAGGCTTGTCCTTCTCTTCTTTCTTCTCACGTGGTTCCCTTATTGGCCGTTCTCTAGGTCGACCTTCTTTCTCATCTCTTTTCAGTCGGTCTCGCTCCCACTCTTCCTTTCTGCGCAACCGCTCTTTTTCACGCTCCCGCTCTCGCTCCCTCTCACGCTCCCTCTGTCTACGCTCTCGCTCGCGGTGATCTCTCTCACGCTCACGTTCCCTCTCTCTGTGCCGCTCACGAGGATCTCGTTCTCGATCCTGAAACAACATGTGCAGACACCTATTAAAATAATTGTTTGTCAATGAGAAGGTGGACTTTACACAATATAATCTCGTCAATGGTTTGGCATTCGTTTTAAACTGTCCACTCTTTCATACTTCTGCTAAAAGTTGATCTTACATTGTAGTGGTATGGCAGTGGGGTCTCTGTGTACTGCACTCTGAAGTTCTCATATTGGCCACCTCTCCAGAAAGCCTCCATTTCATAGTCATAATAAGGATCAACATATGGATCACTGTAACAGAGATCAGAGTTCAGACTACTCAGACTTGAAAGCAGTGTTGAGACAATTAAAAAAAAAAAAAAAGAAAGAAAAAAAAAAGTCAGTAACATTACATAAGTATATCTCTATGCAAGTCATATACAAAATAAATCCATTATTTCACAACAACTTCGAATCAGCAACAAGATGCTTACCTGTATGCTGGGTCTCTGAAGTCCACTTCACTGCAATTTTGAAAAAGGAAATATAAGGAATGAAAAATCACTCAATTTGAGAACATGACATGTCATATGACGTAAACAACAATTACACACTAATGACCACCATCCTTGCAGAAAAAAAGGGAATAAAGGCAAAATATTTAACAGAACGTGGCATTATGTACAGTTAGAGGGGAAAAATAAGGGATTCTAGGCTGGTTTGTCCACTATCTGATGCACTTTGCCAAAATGTTTTGTTATAATAAATGACTACACATTTCAGAAGCTCTTAAGTAATCTTTTCATGTCAGATATTCTACTTTTTGTAGTAAAAGACATGGGTTATAGGAATAGGTGTTGCTTGACCCTGGTGAGCTCAATTAAAAGTCCCGAGCTAAAAATCCCTGTTGAATTGGTTTATATTTAGCTTATCATCTGGTTAATTTTTTACTGAATAAGTCAAAGCTCTAATGTCAAGAATAAAAGGAATAAGATACACAGTAAATCAATAACACTGGAAAAGTGAGGCTTTTAACTACAAACTACACTTTTTTTTTTAGGTGTAGTTTAGGTTTCATACCCAGGATCTCTGATTTCCCTGGTAATGCGATAGCCTCGTTCCCTGAAGAAGTCGTTTTCTTTGTCAAATTCCCATTCATCTTCACCAATGGTAACATTGAACCGTTTTTCTTCAAAGTCAGGCTCCTGTTCTTTGCGTATTGTGGCTTTCTTTAATACCTGAGAGAACCAAGGTGTTACGTTTGCATCATAATTACCGCCTACCACTCAATAAAATAATCTCAAAATCAAGGATTAATAAAATACAGTAGATAAGCAGAAAGAGGATACACAAAACTATAAAATCAACAGTCATGAATCTCAATGATATAAAAGACAAGATGATTTACATAAGCACAACAACATTTAACACCATCACAGGCATTAGATGGGAAAAACCTAAAAACCACTGCACAAACTGCAGGTCTAATTTGAATAGCTACAGAAAGTCCAACTATTATCTCTTATCAAAATCTGATCACAATAATGGCTCTAAAATTCCCTTTAGGACAGCTGACTCTGATGAAAGATGTCACGATTAAAGTTTTCATGAGGTTAACATGTACCTCTTTGGCATGTCGGAGACCTCTTTCCCAGGCACTCTCCACTGGAGGCTCTGCAGGCGGCGGAGGAGGAGGCAACTCCTCTACAGGAAGACCAGTCTACAGAACACAAAGTATACACACACAAAACGACTTTCAGACACATCGTACAAAACATAATTGTATACATACATTGTACATAAATGCAAATTTCTTCCAACACATCTGTATTCACAAAGCAATCATTATCAATAATCATGTTCGTTTAATTGTTAATTACTGATGAACTTGTTTCAGCATGCTAATCTTTCTATAGAAACAAATCACTTGAAGGGACTTATATGGTGAATTCCCCAAAGACTCTAAACATAATAGTAAATGATTAGAATATCCAGAAAATTTAACATATTAGCATTGTTGATCATTTAAGAACAAAATGTTACTTATTTAACAAAAGGGACGGTTAACAGGTTTCATATAAAAGTCTTGAGCCTCAAGGCTTTGCAACAAGTTGTCAACTGGCAGCAAGTTTACTGTCTTACACTTTCAGGTTTTGCAACACCAGGTCAAGACAAACATTGTGGGAGTGACTAATGTTTTTAATGTTTATAATAACAGCAACACCCCTGTGGATATCCTGTGTACATTATATTTAATGTACTATTAAAAGCATAACATTCCTTAATAAACTGAATCTTGGTGGTGTTGGTAAATTGCAGCAGTACATCAGGAATAAAACACTTTGAGACACTTTTTCAATAATCAACTAGTGATAAAGTCCTCTGCAGCCAGTTATTGATTAGTTTTCTATAATGGCATGGGAAATCTGTGTACATGAGGTAGAACAAAATTGTGCACCTTTTTATCCTAAACAAAAATGACCTGACTTTTTTGGATTCACTGCCGTGCTCTCAGGTTAAACCAGATAAATCTGTTTTGAGTTGCTTGGAAATGTACACCAGCAATGAAATAAACATAAATGCTGTATTTATTTTTACTTAGTACTTGTGCACACATCACAGTAAAAGATTTCATTCAAGCAGTGCCAAATAGGCCAGTTAATTGGGTTGGGAGAATTACTCACTCATCCTATAGCACTGGAAAGTATACATGAGTGAATGAAAGAATAATTACAGCAATTTGCTAGAGTTCATAATAATAAGTGATTCAGTATACATAGCATGAATTGTTAACCAAATTAATATTTAATATTGTTTGATAATTAACATCAGGAAAGTACAGGGTACAAATCCTGCCTCTATGACGTTCAAATGATTAACTCATGAAGCGTGTTCTGTTAGAACTGCGTCATTTCATTGTTCATGGCATTTCTTCTGACAGCTGGAATTAGCTTAGACTCACAGTACTATCAGTGTGTGCGTAAACACAAATTGCCTGGGCATACGAGGTGAAAATGAGGTGGTGTGGCGGAAATAACTGGTGATCTCATACCCAGGGGTTGGAGGGCATGAGTGGGTGAGGGCCTCCAGCTCCAGGAGGAGCTCCATTTGGAGAGAAAGGGTCTGGCTTAGAGATGAGAGAGTAGTTGCCTTTGTCATTGACTCCTGGATGGATAAACCTACAGATCATGCCCCAAGTGCAGTTACCTATCAGACACAGAGAAATTATTAGCTGTAGTATTTTAATGTAGTTAAATGTTTAATGCATGGACTATAGACACTATTTTAATACTGCTGCTAGCCTGAATGTTTAAAACATATCCATTACAAAAGTTAAAGCTTCGTTGAAAATTTCACAAGACAAAAAAAAAAAAAAAAAAAAATACCATGGAAAAGCTTTAGTTGCGTTTATCTACAGTTAAGCAATCTTAGCACGATAACGCCACCTTGTGTACAAGTAAGGAAATCCTACAAACCAACATAACACTGAATAGCGCTGTTGTGTATTAGATATTCAACAATCCACAAAATTCAAATAAGATATTATATAGCTGTGACAAACCAAAACATTTTCTACACAGTAAAAAATAACCTCTCTGTTTCAATATTTGGGTAATTCAACATGATAAAAATAATCACTATAATCATAACTTAATTGTGTGATCCGTTCACCTGGATTGAAAAACAAAAGCTATGCATTAGAAGATTGAGCATGGGTAGATTTCAGCACTGAGACTCACAAACCCATTCTGCTCTTAGACTGTTCTTGTGTTACAGGCACATAGTTCTGTATAAATCCTGCATTCTCCTCTACTGACACATCAGCAACGAAGGGGGTTTGCTGTGTATTCATGTATGTGGTGTGCAGAGACTGACACAAAGGACTGATGTAAAGGATAATATCTGATATTTTACTGGTAGAAGCACTGGTGTCTTGTAGATACTTATGGCATATTTGGCTGCACAAATTTTGAGCCACATTTCACTGCATCCTTACACCACTAATGCCCCTTTTCCACTGAGGCAGTTTGAGTGCTGGTTCGGATCCAGAGCCTAATTTAGAACCAGTTCTTTCTTTTTCGACAGCCAAAGCACCAGCTCTGAACCAGGAAAAGTGGTTCTTAAGTAGCACCAAAACGTTGCTGGTCTAGACTTAAGAACAGCTTGTGTCAGGAGCTGTGGGCGGGGCTACTGTTTACATAGCCTACTAGCCATAAGTATACTAAAGTTTAATACACTTTTACTTTACCACAATATGATCAGTTATCAGCACACATGATAGTAGTTAGCTACATGCTAATGCTACCTTTTTTCTGTGTTAATGATAAAATAATGTTATGTACAACCTCCGTTTATACAAATTACAAGAAAGCTGCACGTAAACGTTTGATTCGCCACGTTTGGATGCTAATGTAGGTTCACAAAGCCAAGAGCATTAAGAAGTAAAGTAACATCCGTCATTGTTGTGTTTGTCGCTGCTGCGCTAAAGTTGCTGTTTAACGTGACCCGTATACAGTAAAGTCAGGCTTGGATCTGTGATGCCTCTCTAGCTGATGGAAAGGCAAACCTGTTCTTAGAAGGTTCGCCAGTGGAACCAACTTTGAACCAGCACCAGTGCTAGTTCTGAACTAGCACCCGGTTCTTTTTTGATGGAAAAGTGGTTAAGTGTGTTTTCACCCGAAATTATAATATATATCAGAAAATTGAGAGACTACCTTTCATAAAAAACCTGCAGATAGGTCTGGGTCGGATTTTTCTGTCTGTGGGGTCCTTTACTTCACCTTCCTCAAGATCATCATCCTGAAACAGAAATAAATGTTTTTTTTTGTTGTTTTATTACAATTCAAGTTTTCATAGAAGCTATGCATTTGAAAGTACATCTGAACCACATCTGAAGGTTCTAATTAATTAGAATGAATGATTTTAGAAATTATGGATCTAGGAGAATACAAAAACAAAACAGAATAATATATGCACATAGGACATAATATTAATAAATGATTGAAGATTAATAGTATAAAGCAAAAAGAAATCATGTAATTCATTAATTGCTTCAATCATTTGAATGACTACAAGAATCCCAGATGGAGACAGATTTTAAACATTATGCATGCACTGCCTTATCACGAGTCAAAACAAGATTCTTACAGATGAAACCACATTTTCTATTAGGTCTGCTGCTCTGCCTGCACAATCAGATAAAGAACTGTACAGCACACGGATTTAACATGTGCATTCAAGTACTTAGCCAAGCCTATCCTAGGTATTGTTCTTATTTGCACATCTGCAGTGTCAACAATCACTGCTGTATAAATACACAATGTGAATGAAAAAAGGACCGGACTGTTCCGAAGCAGTCATTATCCTTAACCTTTTTTCTTTTTTGGGGGGGCCTTTTTAAGTTAACACCCACTAATTTCTTAGGTTCACATATTTCCCTCTCGCTTGGGCACACACTTTTGTGATGTTTAGTGGTTTGGCGCCTATCGCTACCAAGCCATTTTGTTAAGTGTTGCAACATGATGGTTTTCACATATGAGGCACATACTGTTCAGTTCATGAGTAGGTGTCTGGTGCTAAGCAACTAGCTGTAACATTCTAACACTGTAAATGTATGGCACTGTAAAACCACTGCTAACAGGGTTTCATGAAAAAGCGTTGCTAACACTATTTAAACTGCAAATGTGAAATGTTCCGACACAGGTTTAAAAGCTGGGTTGAAAACAATGATAACGTGTCGTTAAATAATGTGTGAAAATATGTTTAGAAAAATAAATTGACATTAAATAAAACACAGGCACAATTTCTAATTTAACCTCTATAAACATACAGTAACAATGTCAGAATACTTACGTCAATCTCTCCTTCATCAATTTCGCCATCATCTTCGTCTTTCTTTTTATCACGGAAAGAATCCCTCCTACCCCTCTCTTGGCCTCTTGACTCTTCAGATGTTTTAGCCTGAGTATCAGGGGGCAAGATCAGTTTCCTTTCCTTCTTTCTCTTCTTCTCCTCCTCTTTTTCCTCCTCATCTTCATCACCATCCTCTATGGCAGGCCCCTTCTCTGTGTCCTCTTCCTCTGCTGCGGCTGTGCTAGGCTCCTCAGACACTTCCTCGTCATAGTCGAGCTCGTGCTCATCCAAATCTCTAGACACGGAGGGCGAATCCTTCAAATCGCTGACTACCATAAGCCTCCTCCGTCTCCTTTCCTCCTCCTCATCATCATCATCTTCTTCATCCAGCTCTTGACGACTCAATCTGGACCTGGTGGTCACCTCTCCTCCATCATCCTCGTCTTCCTGCCTGATATCTTCCTGCTCTCCATCGGCAGGAGTGAACGGCTGATCTAGCTCTGGGGAATCAGGGTCTGGCGATCTGGGTGTCTCCAGGATCTCGCCCTCTCCTTCCAGTTCAGCTGATCTGCTCCGACGTAGGGCACTCTCTTGATGGTGGACCCTTACATCTCTATCCATTTTGTCATCTTCAAAGTCGGAAATATCCTCTTGAGCCCCACCACCTAACTCGACCTGCTCTTCATCATCAAAATCTGAGTCTGCATCTACTTCATCATCATTCAGTAACTCGCTATCAGAAACCCCATTACCTTCCTCTGCAGGGGACTCCGGAGACTCCAGAAGCTCACTTTCAGAGAAGCCCTTTTCCTCCTCATCAGGGGATTGTGGAGACTGAGTGGGGCTTTCAGGGGTGTCCATCAGTAAACAACCTGCCATTAACATAATTCAAATACATGCCATTAGTTTGACACACACATAAAGCACACATCCCTGATGGTCAACATCAGTACACAGTGGGCTGTTTTTTTTTCCTGGACAGTGTTTAGGTCTATCCCTAAAACAAAGGCAATTCTGTCTGGTGGTTGGTTGGAGTCTAATTGCTGCAAACAAGATTTATTAACAAAGAATTCCATCCAGAATGACTTTATATAAGGGACAGTGAATTTCTTTGCATATGTCAGCTTTGGGCACCTGGAGCAGAGAAGGTAAAAGGCCTTTGTTCAGCTTGGCATGAACCCTGACCTTCTGATCAACAACCCAGTGCCTTATCCACTTAAGCTAATCTTCAATTTTTTTTTGTTGGACCCCTACATGCCATTTCACGTGTCAGGAATTTACTTTTCAGGATTTTACTACTTTTTCACAAACAGATCAGGTTTCATTGCTTCAGCTTTAAAGCGCTCATCGCTATTAATGCAGTCATGCTGACTATCTCGTACATCAACAAACTAGTCTAACAAATCTGTCGTTAAGAGTCACAACTGCACTTAATTCTAGAGTGAAGTAGAGCTTTCGTTCTACTGCTCGAATTTATTACTGTAAACTAGTGATTGAGAAAAAACGCGTTTGCTCTTTTGTTCATGTTAATGATCATTATCCCTTATGTTTACATTAAACATCTTTATTAAACACCACTATACACGAGCTACTAATATCCATCTGTGACGTGTGAACTGGACACTACTGATAACCTCTCAGCAGAGTTACAAAAATACCACCAACCAACACATTATCAACGGCAGAAAACCATAAAGCTATAATTTTACTGCACAGAGAACAGTGTTGACATCAAAGTTTTGCGTGTCATGAAAAAACAGACCCACTTTACACGTATACTATAGTTTTACTTAGCTGTTACAGAGTGTGGTTAAAAAAAATAACAACCCAAAATGAAGTTATTAAAGACCCTGATATGTTACCGTTGAACAGCCCGTTAGCTTGTTAGCGAACAAGCCAGCTAATGAGCTATCCGCATCCAGAAACGCCCAACTTCACATAATGCATACTTTTGCAAGACAGAGATAATGGTAGCAATCATTTGGAATGAGGTTACCTGCTAGGTTTTATGGCAAGTGACATGAGATGGACGACCAAAACGTCAATTTTCAAGCTAGCCGACTAGCTGGCTAGCTTAGCTAGCATATTTGCCAATGAGGAGCCGTCTGTCGTTTTCTCTGGCGGTGAAGTAGCTTAGCTGGCTAGCCCGCAGCAGCAGGCCCGAACGCGGCCCGCACTTTATTACGGACGATAACATGGACAATAGGCAAAAAACACTTCATATTATGATTATTAAGTAACCGAAGAGAAACTCTTTGGCGTTAGTAGCGGTGTTTGCGTCTTTCTGCCGCGCAGGAGCCGAGCTTCTCTGATCCAAACTGGTCAGCTTCATTACCCACAACAATAAAGCGCACTTTCACAAAAAAAAAGAAAACAGAAAAAAAAAACCCTGAGAACGCTTAAAACACATTCGGTCACCTTTCAAACCACAGCGTCTTTGGAGACACGGTCTCGATGTTGGGAGTTACCCGGTCTTTCTCCCTCAGATGCGATATATAAGCGAAATCGTTGACGATTTCCTAAATGTTCTTTAGCGTAGAAACGCACAAGCTCTGCACGGCACCGTGAGAGCAGCCATGACTCTGACGTCATCAACACACGACACGGAGCCGGTAGCGTAACGAAACAGAACATTATTATTGACGGTGTTTAAAATATGTTTTGTTTTTATTGTATGCTTGTTTTCAATGTACTATTTTTTAATGCACTAACAGAGCAACATATTTATCAATAATAGAATACCCAAGTTTTGGTGTTGCGGTGCTTTGGCACTAGGTGGCGCGATTATAATAAACGCGTCTGTTTATTCGTTTTCATTATCCTCATTATTATCATAGATATCTACACCTAGATATCGCCTTGGGTACAGTAGTTTATTGGAACTAATGCGTCAATAGAGCCGCCATCTTGGTACAGGGGAACCCCCTTCTCTCTAATGCATCAGCGTCAATTTAAGCAAAGAAATAAAATCACCATAAATCGTCATGAATGCGATTTTCTAGTTGTTTTTTTTTTGTTCGTTCCAACGGTCAGACATGTATTTATCATTGAGTCTTTGTTTATCACTTGGGATTCAGATTCAGATTCAGATTACAGACCTCCCAACCGGCAAAAAGTCATTTCCGGGAGGTATTCCGAACCCCTCTCTTAAACCCCCCCGCCCCTCCCGAAACACCCCCCCACACACACACACAAAAAAAAAGGAGGACAAGTTAATTAATAAAAATACAGCTGTTTGTTTATGTTCATGTTAGTTCACAGTGCATTAACTAATGTTAACAAGGTTTTAATAATGTATCAGTAAATGTTCAACTTAACATTAACAAAGATAAATAAATGCTTTATAAGTGCAGATCGTTAGTTCATGTTAACTAATGTAGTAATGTTAACTAATGAACCTTGTTGTAAAGTGTTACCCAATTATTTGTTAATTGTAGTTCACATAAGCGGTAGAAAATGAATGAATGAATATTAAAATATGTAGATCACTTTTACTATTCATATAAGCTGAAGATGAAATGAAACGTGTTGAACTCACGACAACATGTCTTTTACATTTACCCCGCCATGGGCAATGCTGAAGTCACTGTTACAGCGTACAACATTGTCATTGTGTTTAACGATTATAAGCCAGGGGGACATTTTCGTGTAGTCTGTCATAAAATGTGTCTTATACTGTGGTTTTTAAAAATAAATGATAAAAGAAAAAAATAGATAAAATCCCGCCCACACTGACAATTGATTAGTTGACTTACCGAAACAGGCCAATCAGGATGCTCTCGGTCTTACACGCGCTTAATGAGGCATACGCGCACACTAGCACATACGCTAGGTCTCTCACTCCCCATCCCCCTCTGCCGTGCGCGCGCTCTACAAGGTTTGGAGAGCAGTCTCTGTTGAGCATGCGCGCTCTTGCTCGCTCGCTCTACATTTCGGGAGCTTGTTATCTATTTATTTACTTATTTATTTATTCATTTATTTATTTATTTATTTATTTATTTGTTTGTTTGTATTAACAAAAAGCACCAACATACAAACTCTCGTTGGGGAACAGGATATACATGTGTATATACAATACAAATGTCGCTGTACAAGAAGAATTTCTTGATAAAACAACAAAGAACAAAACAAAAACAAAAAAGGGGAGATGCTTAAATACACAAGTCAAAAAGGCTAAAGAAAGTAAAAAACAAATATTTAGAACAGTACACAAGGAGAGACTCATCAAAATAGTAGTTTCCTAGATATGTCACGAAACATTTTCCTTGCAATTTTAGTAGATTTGATCTTTTTCCGTGAGGAAAAAAACAATTTATAGTCATTCATAAACCAAACAAAGGGAGGCTTAGAACACCTCCACTTACTGCAATGAATATGATATTTACCCATCATAATAATCATATTGAGTAAATCAGATACTGATGAATCTATATTGTACATATAAAAGAGTATGCGTGACAGGTTGAAAGTAGGGATATTATCCATCTTAAGTGACAGCCAATTGTGTATCTCAGACCAGAAGCTGTTAGATACGGAGCAAAAAAAGAACATGTGTTCCAGAGTCTCATCAGCCACCTCACAGAAAACACAAGGGTCTACATCAAATTTAAACCTTCTAAGAAAGTCAGCGACCGGATATATCTTATAGATTATTTTAAAGTGGGTCTGTTTAATTTTTGGGGAAATGGGCCATTTAATGAAATTAAAATGCGATTTTTCTATGGACAATGTATCGATGTTCGGAATCTGTACACACAATCCTCTCTTGTAACCAAAGAACAATATAGAATTCAAAGCGTCACTAATAAATTTATTATTACATTTAATGTGAAATAAAGTGCAATCATTAATAACTAAATTTGGTAGTGTTGGTAAGGGTCTTGTACTTGCATTTAACAATGTGTTTAACTGTAATAACGTTGCAGGTATTGCTTTACAGATCATATAGTATTTTCTATATGTACAGTTCAAATTATATTTGTCTAGGAAGGCTTTATATTCCAAAAGGTTACCATTGTCATCTATAATATCATTCACAAAAACAATTCCCTTTTCATACCAAACCTACCTGAACAGTGATTTCCTATTGATTATAATGACCATATTTTTCCATAAGGTGGATCCATGAGGATATTGTATCTAATTTGCAGGCATCAGGTAGCCGCTATCAATATGCAGGAGACTCCCGGAACTTCCGGGAGACTTGGGATGTCTGAGATTATTCAATTATGCAGAAATTCAATTACAAAAACACAAATATCATATAAATACAATATAAACAAAACAAATATAAACAGCAAGGCATATTATACATTTTTTAAAATTAACATACGATAAAAAAAAAAATCCAAAACCTTTTCATGCATAATGTCATTAAATGTGTCCTTAAGTGAAGTAACTAAAAGAGCATTCTGCTTGTGTCCAGGACAATCTAATAAAATATGTTTGACAGATGAGGGAATCTTTCAAAACATGCATAAAGTTGGGTCTTCACCTTTAGGCAAAAAAAAAAAGCATCGGTCAATTTTTAATGTCCTTATTAAGAGCTTCGGAATCTACAAACATTGTCGGTTTTCCTAACTGTCAAAAACTAATGAGTAACTAGCATGGATTAGCTGCGGTCGTTAACCAAGGACTGAAACAAACCAACGTAACCAGAAATATAATTTCCTAACATTCAATATCATAAAACACATTCTCACTTGTGAAATGTAATCCCTTGCTGTCTGTTTTTTTTTAGATTTCGTTCATTTGAACATCCAAACGCAGCACAGAAGTCCGGCATCGTCCATGCATTCGAAGTACAAGACCCCTGTTCCAAGATGGCGGCGGTTTTGACGCATTTTTAGAACCCTAAGGCGACATCTAGGTGTAGATATCTATGATTATTATCCTTTCATACTTCTAAGCCATTTTACTTCCCAAAAGCCTCACATGAATGTTCTGTCTTCTGAAAATATACACTGATATAAATGAGTTCAAAGAAAACATCTACGCTTGATTAGTGCGGCTTTTTATTCATGAATAATTTTAATATTTTCTTTCTTTCACTCCTGCAGAAATTTATCGTATACACGAGATTAAAGGCACTAGGTGGCGCTAGTGCAAAGAAAGCGTATTCATTCATTTGTATTGTTCAATAATAGTTAAAAGAGCGCATTTTGTCAGCGCCTGTGCTGTCTCCAAGATGATTTTTTTCTGACCGCGATAAATACTAGTGATTTCTTGCATATCTGTGTTTTTTTACAGCGGAAACAGCAGGAGAGAGGTGTTTTGGACAGTGTATGGGAGCTGAATACACACACACACACACACACACACACACACACGCACGCACGCACGCGCGCGCGCACGCAAAGAGGAAAATGGTAAGAGATCTTATATTTACTAAAGCGTTTTGAAGTTACATGTCTATATGAATTATTTATCTAACTTAGTCGTAGTGCTACTTTTTTCATTGTAATATCCGACTGATTTTCTTTTCTTTTCTTGTGTATTGATGTGGACGTTTAGTTTTGATTAACTGCAGACCTTAGAAGATTAAACTAACAATCACACAGAATAAAATGTAAATTTTATTATAGATAAATTATGGCTTGTAGTGTAGCTGTACTTAAACATTTAATAGCACTACAAATTGTTCAATGTGTTGCTTAATATAAATGACAAATAATCAATATTTCGTTGTACACATGAGACTGACACCCAAAGGGTTGCAATTAGAACATCATAAGAAAAAAAAACGTGGTTAATTATATAATATATGAATATTAAGTATTCACTTAAATATTAAAAATAAAACTATTTTCTGATATGGGATGTCAGTATTGTCAGTCATCAGCAATGTCAGCAATTTTTATTATCATTTATATCCTTGTGAACACAGAAGTGACAGCACAAACATTACAGAAAGAGAAAAAAAGATATTGAGAGAGAGGGAGAGAGACAGAGCTCTCAAGAGCTACACTCACTAAGGAGAGCTCAGCTGAGTGATTGACAGGTTAATTCATATCACAGTCTCTCATCAACATGCTTGGTCCTCACCATCAATTTCAATCTCTGAATCAAACTTGTACCCGCTGCACAGCAAGAAATTGCTCTTCGCAGAACAGTTGCTAGCTTAATGAATGCATTTAACATCTGGGATATAATAACAAATGCTAGTGTATAGATCTTAAAATAATCTGAAGTGTTAATGAGAGCTTGAATATAAAATGTGTTTTTTTCCATTTGACATATCCCTCTCATTAAAAGTGTATCATTAATTAGGTAAATATTAATTAGTTTACTGAAATATGTCAAGAATATTTCTGCCCATGGTCTCACCTGTTTTGTAACCCAACACATTGCTGGGTAATCTACACACATCCACAGGGGTTTTGGTTGAACGGCTTTTTATTATCTAATATTTTTTATACAAGGGACAATATAAGTCAGAGGCAGCTGAAAGGAGCAACAGATGACAATCTGCCAGTGCACATAAACAATTCCAAATTAGGTTTGTTTTCTTTCTTTTTTAAATATAAGCTCAGAGTAAATTTCCTTAATCTATTTTTCAGCCTTTATTCTTCCTAGGGCTTTATAAGAACATCCTGTCTTCTGAAATGTACACTGCTGTAAAAGGGTACAAATGGTTTGAAACAGCTGTGCTTGGTTTCTGAAGCTACATTGTAGTGGTGACTTTATGATTTTGACATTTTTTGCTCTGCGCACCTAGACTGTGTTTTTTTTACCGAAACATACTGTGTATGTACATTATTGACTAAAGTAGTTATTGAGGGATGGGAAGGAGAGAGGGACACAGAGAGTGTGTTGCTTCTTTTTACTCTTTTAATCAGCACTGTTTCAGAATGCTGCAAGCTAGAACAGTTATATGCACAGGATTTATCTACTAGTGGACAAGCACAGTTATTGAGCAATTAACACAGGGCTGTGAAATCCTCTTAACAGTATTGGAGATTGGCATTTTGCCCAGTGACTATTGAAATCTCTATTTTCAGGGGGATTGATCGGATGGACGATTGCATTAACCAGCAAAAAGGCATACTAGACATTAAAAGTGATGCCACTAATGGAATTATCACTATTTAACCAAGACTATTGGAAGAATGCTTAACATACTAATCATAAACAAATGAACAAACTTATGCTTTAAGTCTCTTAGGCACTATTCACACCTTTTTTTGCACTATTTGCTATATTTTATTTCACATTCAGATTTGCTTTTTGAAATCCATACAAATTCCTACATTGCCCAATACACACTCACTAAATCATACAGGCTCACGCAAGCCCCAAGAAAACATGGCAGAAAACATGAGCTCCAAGATGGAGAGTAGCTCCGTGTCCAACATCTCCCTGCTGGGCCAGGGAGACTCTGTGTCCAAATCAGTGGAGTATAAGACCATATCAGTATTTTTGGTGGTTCTGGTATGCGGTGTTGGAATTGTTGGCAACATCATGGTGGTCCTGGTGGTCCTTACTACACGACACATGCGGACACCTACCAACTGCTACTTGGTGAGCCTTGCTGTGGCTGACCTGACGGTGCTGGTGGCGGCTGGGCTGCCCAACATCTCTGAAAGCCTTATGGCCACATGGGTATATGGTCAAGCCGGCTGTCTGGGCATTACCTACCTCCAATACCTTGGCATCAACGTGTCTTCCTGCTCCATCACAGCATTCACAGTAGAGAGGTAGGAGCGTGAAAAGCCTAAGTGACCATTAATATTTCATGCTTACACTAGATGAAAATAAAACACGTATGCCATGAGAGGAGCTCTTTTATCCTTGCAAATGTCAAAGTTATTCAGATCTGCTGGGGTATTTATTCAGTTTGGACAGGTCTTGAGTTATTAGTTATTCAGTATAAGGTCAGACCTGAACAGATAATGAGATTTGATACTTTCTCTTTATTAAGTTTAACATAGTGAATTTATCCAGGCAAACAAACATGATATAATAAGTCAGTTGTAATTGAATTATTATTCTCATCTTGTTCTCTCTTCTTTTCTCAGATACATAGCCATCTGTCACCCAATGAGGGCTCATATGGTGTGTACAGTCTCTAGGGCCAAGCGCATCATTGCAGGGGTGTGGGCCTTCACCTGCATCTACTGTATGCTTTGGCTCTTTCTGGTGGACATCCAAGTGAACAGCGATGGACGTGTCCAGTGTGGGTATCGCGTCTCCCGAGACCTCTATCTGCCCATCTACCTCATTGATTTCACCATTTTTTATGTCATTCCACTGCTGCTAGCTATCATCCTGTATGGCCTCATTGCACGAATCCTCTACTTGAACCCGTTGTCCCACCCACCGGATTCAGGCACCATCGCAGCCCCCACGCTCAGAAGAAGCTGCAAAGAGCCTGTGGACGCAAGCAAAGGAGGTCGTCAAGGACGACCAAAAAGTGCACCCTCATCTCGGAAACAGGTGTGTGTATGTTTGATATCTATACTCAGACTAATGCACAAGGTACAAGGTGTTGTACTGAAACATGTCATAAGTAATACATAATCACCTATTCACAGCTAATTGAGCTGATCAGAAATCAAGATTATTTTAATTCTATAATGTTTTCTCATAAATAAATGTAAAAGGTAAAAAAAGACAATTCTCACTTCAAAATTTGCTATATTTATTTACATATTTTAGAATTAAAAGTTTTAGTTTTATATTAGAATTCCTAACATTTATATACTTATAGAAAAAAGGGGGGGTCTTTGGTTTGTCTTCTCCCTGATCCCTTAAAGTTTGCTTTCTATGTGAAAAGCCTACATAAGTGCTTTCAGGCAGGAAGAAGTTTCATTATTTTTCAGAAATTTATTTTACATACTTTATTAAATTACTGTTATACTTTTATACGTATTTCGTGTATATCTTTCATAACGTAGTATAAAAAGTAATGAACAACAACACCAACAGCAGAAGAGACCATTTATACAAGAATCACAATTATGTTTATGACAATTATCAGCCAAAATTTCATATTGTGATGAAAACTAAACTATACTAAATTCATTAAGAGAGCTCATTGTCTTGTACTTGCTTCTACCCTGTGGGGCTCTGAAAGGGCAACACAAGACAAAACTTGTCACTACCTATGACAGAACATGGGGTTAGTTTAAATATCACCATGTGCAGGGGGTGAAAGGGAATAAAACCTTGATTACAAATATCTTTAAAATGCTTTAGAAAATTTAAATGTGTCACATTTCAGTACTTGAAATGACTCTACACATGTACATTCCTTCAGAAAATGTTTTTAAAAGCAAATACTATGGTTGGACACAGATTTTTGGGCATACTTTCAGTTAGGAAATGAATTATTTAATAGCCATATGAATACAACACATATGAGTGCAGTGCTCACTGTAGGTGAAGGATACAGAGGATACAGAGTTCCAGACCTTATTAGTTTCAGAAGCATTTTTTGTACCTCCTACATTTGTCTACAACAGTTTTAAATTCACTGTGAAAACAGCAACATCCTGATGATGTAATGACAGAATGTAGCCTGCTAAGACAACTGTCCTCAGAGAAGGACTTTAAATTTGCCCATAGAATTAATCTCCTGTTAAGTTTAGAGTAGAAGCATGGCCAAAATGGAGGATGATTACAAGTGCAAAAAGCGAAAAGCGAAAAAGAGAGAGATTGTTAAACTGTGTACCAAAATATTTAACTAAATAAAATATAGTCTAAGTTGGAGTAGTATGGAATGAAGAACATGGACCTGCAAAGTGGATCTTGCAAATTATTTAAATTTTGGTTTCAGCTTTGTTGATCACTCTGGGTTCCAGTTTTACTGTATTAAATACATCTCAAAAAAGCAGCGTCCTCCCTTAGTTCCACTTGAACATGAAAAATATAAATTCAAATATCAGATAAACCTTTTATAATTGCAACTAATGTTTAACCACAAAGAGAAACATACAAGAAGTGTTTGTTTCAATGAAAAGTGAATGTTTGCATATGTTTGTGCACATTTTTATTTTACACCCAGCTTTGACCATGCATATGCAAAGGAACTAACGCTGAAGTACAAAGCCATAAGTGTAACGTCTTCCCTCAGGACTGATTTATGTAATGGCTTATTACGGAGTGTTAATAAATGCAAGATGATGTATGTATGTCACTTGGCTGTTGATATAATCATCAGCTGGGACCTGCTGGAGAAGGACATGAGACATACAAGCTACCGTGTGCATGGCCAATCATTTGTACCATATGATATTTGGCTACAGGCACATTTCAGAGGGGCGTTAGGGATATAACGGGTATTTCCCAACTGCCACTGAGTAGGATTGTGACCACACTGTGTTTGATTGCCATAATTTTTCTTGGCTTGACATATATTCATTTCCCCTATACACCAATGCACAACAGGACTTCTGTTCAATGTGAGATCAATGCGAGGTTCTTCAGAATTGGCTGCTGGTCACTATGTCATTACTTTGTTTTATTGTCTTGAAATATTGTAGCATATCCATTCACAGCATGTTTGAGGTTACTGAGAAACAGAATGGAATACTCTCTTGAAAAAGGAAGTCAGAGGACGGGTGTTGAACTCTGCTATACATGACTGTACATCTCAAGTTAAAAACATTAGCTATTAGAATTGAACAGGAAATTGCTTAAGAGGAGACGCACATGATTTTTTTTTTTTTGCTTTATTTTTTATTTTTTTTTTAGTTCAGTCCAGTGTTCTGCTAAAGGCAAAACGGCAAAACGACAATTTATAAATACCCCTGGCATATCAATTTGTAGAACAGCTTAAATGAGATATGTGAATCACTTAAACTTTTACTGATTACTCCTACACCTGCCATTAGACAAGTATAATTGAGTTCCAGGTAAAAAAAAAGAAACATTTTCTGTTCTTTTTTTAGGTCCACAATAGCAGGTAGCAATTATTGTCCATAGTAATTGCACACATGATACCGTTTCAGTAAATAGAGATTGTTTAATTTACCATTCTGACTATTGCCATGTTAACAACAGAACCAAAGATGATATATGCTGCATTTATTTATTTGTTTGTCTGTTTGTTTGTTTGTTTTTTGCACAGATTATTGGCTTTGCTTTTTTCTCAAGCAAAACATCTCACACACTCACAAAGACTGAACAGACGTATTGGTTTTATATTTTGTAATCAAGCCTAGAAACAATCATAATGATTAACCTAGTAATTAAAGGAAATATTTTGGTCTTTTTAGTTTTAAATCCAAATAAAAAAGTTTAAAAAATGTGATTTTTTTTGTAAAAAGCATTTTTTTGTGTCTGTTGTGATTATGATAGTTTTCAGTATTATATCATTATTAGAACATTTTGTTCTTTCTGGTTCTCACAAACGGTTAAAACCCTGTTTCTCACACACACACACACACACACACACACACACACACACACACACACACACACACACACACACACACACACACACACACACACACACACACACACACACACACACACACACACACACACACACACACACACACACAGGTCCCATTCGATTTATTGCCTCTTCACGACCAGAGGTGAATTTCAGACCAGCTGTCAGTCTGTTGCTAAAATGAAGACTTACTATAACATCCACTGATCTTGTGTGGGTGAGTGAGCCCATATGACAGTTTTTGCTTGCTTGTGTGCACACTCACTTGCTGGTGTGTGTCATAGATCATAGATTAAAGAGGGCTCGACTTCAGAAGAAGATTTGCATATTATTATTTGTGGTGCTCAGTGAAGTACGCTTAATACTCCTGATGATTCTGCTCACACAGATCAGGAATAAGTTCTTTCCCCCCACCTCATTTCTTTGTTCTACCCACTTTTCCTGCACACACCCAGCCACATTCATTGCACAATTATCTCAACAATTATCTCCCAAAGTTCAGTAAGCTTCAGTATGTTCACAGAACTCCAATGGATGGGCATAATCACCAGATATGAGAGAAGTTATCCGTGCTGTGAATCAGATAATACTATTGTTAAGGTAGCAGTTCCTCTTTATTTAGCTTAATTGTAAGCAGCAGGCTGCGTTGTTTGTGTCATGTTAAGACCTTGATTCTGGCTGATGAAGAATCACAGTAACCAGAGGTATTTGTAAATGTCACTGCTAGTCACACTCATTATCTAGCACTGTGATAATTAATGGAGCTCCTCCCAGTCTCATGCAGCTTCAATTAAAATGTGCTGAGAATTTGTCACGACTATCGAAGGTCTCACTCACCAGTTGTCAATCTGTCTGTGGTGTAGGATGACAAATAGCAATTAGCCTCGCAAGATCCATTTTATTCGCATGTCAGAGATTTGTATTGTTGGTTTGACATTTTCTGTTCTCCAGGGTATTTTTTTTTTACTTAATTTAATGCAGTGACACCTAACAAAAAGGAGCCCAACGATCTGCCAGCAATAAGCAATTCAGCTGAAAGTGTGTGTTATTCAGAAAAACAAAGGAAATAAGAGGGCAGGAGAAGACTTCTTTCACAGAAAATGGTAAACTAAAAAGAGTGAAGAGTGATGCATGCTGGTGATTCTTTTACAGCCCTCTCCCTGAGGTTATACAATGCCTGTCTACTCCCTGTCTCCATGGCCACAAAGCCATAGGCTGTATGTCTGTGCTACTGTTTCACTCGCTCTCTCACTTGGTCGCTCACTCACTTGCTCGCTCTCTCACTCACTCACTCACTCACTCACTCACTCACTCACTCACTCACTCACTCACTCACACTCACTCACTCACTCCCCCACTTGTTCTCATTCGATCTCTCGCTCACTCGTTTACTGAATCACTCAGTCAGTCACTTACTAACTCACTTGCCCACTTGCTCCCATTCTCTCCCCTCACTCCTTCACTCCTTTACTTCTTTCTCCCCATCCATAAACTCTTTCTCCTTGTAATGTGAAAAACACTTGCAAAATGCAAAAAGATTTGAAAGTGTTTGCAAAAAAATGTCCATACAATATGCAAAAAACAATGGCAAAAAAAATGTCCATACAATATCAACAAATTGACCCCCAGTATGGTAATTAGTTTTACAGGGTTACATAACACCATTAAAAGCTCTTTAATATCTGCACATAACAACTGTCATGTGTCACACTTTTGGTATCAAGTATTGGGTATTGTTGTTGACATTGTTGCATCATAATGTTGTTATGGGTACTGTACCTAAGGATCTGAGAGTGCTGTTCAGACAACAGTGCAATGCTTTTTACTGTTACAACTTTCACTATAGAACATTATCATGCAGCAGGGTTTCAAGTTAATGTTACTACCACATGCTAAGTTCAGTAGACATTCTCTAGAGCATCATTTGAAACACTTATCTTGATTCATTTATTTCCAAATTGACGTGGAATTTAAAGTAATGGGCCAAACTCACACTTTAATAGGAACACCTGAGGCTTTCTGAGAAGCTCTTAACCTGTATCCGCATGATATATTGCATTGCGATGCTGCCACATAATTGATTGATTGGATAATTATGCGATTGAGCAGGTGTACAGCTGTTCCTATTAAAGTGACTTTACCATATTATACTCTGATATATTCATAGTTATATGGATGCTATCACTATGTTAAATGGTATCAAATATGTATTTATACAAAAGCAGTAAGATACAGTAAGCTGGTTGATTGAGTAATTTACAGCTGAGCTGTAAATCTGAATGCGCTCTAGCATTTCTGTCATCTAGCATTGCTGTCAGTAAACGTAGCACTGTGTGAGCTGTGTTATTATCTGCCATTCTTTGCACTCTTTATTAGCTGAATGAGCTTTGTATCTGCTCCCAGCTACAGCTACTGAAAGGTATACTGCCCATTTTCTGTCTGGTGGATTGCACAGAGAGTGGTCATTGTGTTCTTAAAGTAGATCTAAAAGCATATGTAAACAAACGGACACTATAAAAAAGCTGAGCGACGTCGCTGTGCTCAGTGGTCCGGACACACTTAGCAAAAAGTACAGCATCAATCCCTGGGAGTTGCTCAGAACAAAAAACAGAATCAATTTCAAGCAATAAGAAACTGGTGGCTAATGCAGGAAGGAGAAATAAATGTGTATTATCCCCCTTGGCAACCAACATTTCAAAGTTTGTGCTTAGAAATTTAAATTAGTAAACATTCATTCATTCATTCATTTTCTACCGCTTATCCGAACTACCTCGGGTCACAGGGAGCCTGTGCCTATCTCAGGCATCATCGGGCATCAAGGCAGGAGACACCCTGGACGGAGTGCCAACCCATCGCAAGGCGATTAGTTAACAATACATCTTTAAAATAACCACTTTGAAACTACACCAAGGTCCTCATAATGGGTATAATGCCAAAAAGAAGGGCATTTTGCACCTATTCTTTGTATTCTCACCCTGAGTGGTGCAGTTATGCCACGATAAAGCACTTCTAAATGTGGACTTTGATCAAATGAACAGATTATGGTGAATAACTTTAAGCTATATATAGATTAAAAGCTTTATAACTAAAAGTTATAATACAAACCACCCTTGCCACTTTTTGGGGGGCAGTCATGGCCTAATGGTTAGAGAGTCTGATTCGTAACCCAAAGGTTGTTGGTTCGAGTCTCGGGCCGGCCACGACTGAGGTGCCCTTGAGCAATGCACCAAACCCCCCAACTGCTCCCCGGGTGCCGCAGCATAAATGGCTGCCCACTGCTCCGGGTGTGTGTTCACGGTGTGTGTGTGCGCACTTTGGATGGGTTAAATGCAGAGAACAAATTCTGAGTGTGGGTCACCGTACTTAGCCGTATGTCATGTCACTGCACAATATTTTCCTGGTCACATAGTCTCAGTCTCAGAATCATCATTAACATACCCAAACTGTGTCATCTCAACTCTCTTTAGGTCACCAAGATGCTTGCTGTGGTGGTGGTCCTTTTTGCCCTGCTGTGGATGCCATACAGAACGTTGGTGTTAATCAACTCTTTTGTCAGCACCCCATACCTGGACGCCTGGTTCTTGCTTTTCTGTAGGACATGCATCTACGCCAACAGTGCTATCAATCCCGTAGTTTACAACCTGATGTCTCAAAAGTTCCGCTCTGCATTCCGTGGCCTGTACCGGTGCCAGCAATTAGTCAGTCACCAGCGAAGCCTGTCTTCAGTCCAGACCAGTTACACTGTAGCTAGAGATCCTCGAAGCACTCACTTCAGCAATGGTACCAAGGAAACTGTCGAGAGAATCAGCTGCACCAAAGCTAACCAACAACCAAGCATGGAATGCCCCCTGAGTCAAAAGAAAGAATCTACAGAGAATACTGGTATTGACAACATGGACAAGCTGCAAGAAAAGACAGATGAAAGTGACACAGTCAAGGATCAAGGCGATATTCCAAAGTTTGTCATAAAAAACGAAAGAGAAGCAATTAAAAAAGAAGATAATGGTCCTGGCTTGGCGAACAAGAGTGATAGCCAATGTTCTGATATTAGAAATGATATGGAAAACTGTAATAATGTTAACAATGACACGACTCCAGACATTACCCATTCTAACTCAGTGAAGGCTGTGGCAGCCTCTGATGAGATGAAGCCTGCACTTGAGCAAAATGCTACTGAATTGCTGCACAGCATATTGTAACAAAGCCCCTAATGTTTCATTATTAAAGATCTTCAAGGGAAATCATACAGGGGTGGGAATTTTATAGATTATTGCCCTGGTTTGATGCTTGTGGTTAAAAAAAAATTGAAGATTAATGTAAATTTCAAACAGGATGCAAAAGAGCTGCATGACTTTGCACTTGCTGATATGTTGGATGGGGGACTCGCCAGCAACACCTTTCCCCTCTCTACAATGGCTTAAGAAGATTTTTATGTGTTCTTTTCATCCATATTATATTAAAACAACTTGATCTTTCTGGAAGGAGAAAAAGAAAGTAATGAATCCAACCAAGTGAGTCCAAAACCTACTTCTGTGAGATCAGAGCTACAAGGCGCTTTTATCTGATAACATGGTCCAGAGCATCAGGTCAGCACAAACATACATCCATGTTATCCGTTCAGCCAACCGGAGGCATTTAGAGGCTGGCTCTGGGCCAGAGATAGAGCAGAGAGCATGGCCAGGGAAGCTGACTTGTAATGCATGAACATTTGTTCAAAATAAAAGCCTGTGCTTTAAGAACACGTTGATGGTTTACAACTGTTTCATCTGCCATCCTACTCAGAGGCATGATTAAGTCCACTAGGTAGCTTTTGTGGAGTGGATGCAGACAAGAAAAGGGAAGAATCAGACATCAATTTTCAGACTCATCTACTTATTCATTTATGTACAGTATATCAAGTAAATGGGACATTTTAGGACAAATGCTAGTTTCCACTAAAGCAAATGAAGAGGTATATCCTTTGTGTGTTTGTTATACTGATGTGTGCTGCTACTGAAAAGATTTGAAAGCACTTCTTCATGTAACCAGTGCCAAAATATTTATTTAAATGTTTCAAATTTATGTGAGAAGCAGCTATAAATATGATTTTTTTAGACATAAATGATAATTTAATGACACTGTAATGACTTAAACACCATCATGCATAAATTGTTTTTTTTAGTTGTTCTTTTACAGTCTGTTCCATTTTGTAATTGCTTTATTGTGACGCCTGTAGTTTATGCCTCTCTTGTGTTGTTTCTTTAAAAGGAGAGATTAAGAAAAAGATCTTGCAATTGTTTGTCACTAGTTTTGTGGTTTATTAAACTAATTTTAGCTGTGCCACACTTAGAGTTCTGCCTGGAAGTCGGAATTTTCATTTATCTCATAGGGCATCTTGTTAGATGAGCCACCACCATTCTGCTCGTTGCCGCTTTAGTGCTTGAGCTATTATTTCTGTACTGTCACATTTCATTTGATAAGCAGTGAATGAAGCCAGTACCAGTGTAAAGAGGCTCATTTCAGAGTGCTAAAGTGGAAAGTGTGTTATGCTGATGTCTTTGCCACGCAATGCTGTTTTTCTGATTTTAATTGCTTTGGTGACAGAGATGAAAAAAACAAACAAATAAGTTTTCTTTGTAGGCTGGAAAAAAATGCATGGCTTTGCTAAGGATTCTTTTAGCAGAATTTAATTTGTTGGCATCACAGAAAACCCAGGAGCAAAGATATAACAGCTTTGGTGTGCTGCTTGTAATACTCTCTTTTTAATCCACTTGATAGTTGTTCAATTCTTAATGTTAGACTCCTGAAAACAGTCCTTGATGTATGTATGAGTTCTGTGAGCAGTTCAGCCTGCCTTTATTTTTACATGCAGAAATTACAGTATCATCATCATCATCATCATCATCATCATCATCCTCATCATCGTCATTATTATTATTATTATTATTATTATTATTATTATTATTATTATTATTGTGTTTACACCTGCTTCCTTTTTGCTGTCTTTTGCTGTATGAAGAATAAAGCTGAATAGATGCATACATGCAAAATATGAGCTTAACGAGTTCATATATTTTTATTTGCAACAGTCAATGTAAAATACAGAGATGTGAAATAATCTGCATTTAAAAGAAATCAATTGATTTCTTGTTTTGAGGGTGTACTGGAGTATGTTGAGTAAGTTTTTTACAGGTGTTTTTTTTTTCTGGATGAATATGTTCTTCAAAAACAAGACTCAAGCTAACAAAATTCTGAAAAATATTCAGTAGTGCGTATAATTACAGTGTGTTTTTACACTGAAATTACGCTATTAAAATTCACTGACTGCTTTAAGTCAACAATTCTGGTACTAAAATATAAAAGTATATACTTTACTTAGTTGAATGGTTTAATCTTACAGGGTTATATTCAGGCATGAGTTATAAACAAGTAGTAAGGAGTTCATACTGTGGTTGCCTGCACACATACCTGCACACATCAGTATTCAGACCTCAGTGACTAGGGATTTAAGGTGAGTGCAGTAATCTATTCACAATATATTAGACTCCTATGAGATATCTATGATTGTTTATTTCTTATCCTTATATTGCATTAGTCTTCTGTTTTTTGTTTATTAAACTGCCCCTTATTGACTTGCAGTTAAAAAAAAACATCACACTCTCCACATTTTCCTTCTTGAGTCTGCATTTTCTATCAAGAGAGACTTCATCAATGTAAATACTGACATACAATAAGTCATCGACTGAACATGACTCAAAATTACATACACCTGCTGAGATAAAAGAGCAAAAAAGTGAATATAACTTCACTTATAACTCATAGTCCATATTTAGAAACTCCACTTATAACTCTTAGTCCATATTTAGCCTGCTTTTATTATAATGGCCAGTATACACGTGTTCAGAGTCGTTCTGTAAATTAACTGGGATTCTTGTCTAGTTTGGGGCTCTAAACTTGCTTCCTCACCTGCCTTTTGGCTTTTTTTGTGGGACAGGCATTATGGAAAGGACTTTAATTCAAATAAGAAATCATCATCAACCTTACAGGTCAGATAAAAGACTGGCAGAGTCCCTAATATTAACCTTATCCAGAAACTATAAATATCTGGAAATATTTAAGAGGGCAAGAACAGGATACAAAATATAAGCTCTTACAGCAGCAATGCACTGGACTGACATGGTGATCATGCACACACACACACACACGCATGCACGCACGCACGCATGCGCACACACACACACACACACACACACACACACACACACACACACACACACACACACACACACACACACACACACGCAGAGAGAGCTTTTAATTGTTCCACTGACAATAATGCAACTAATTGAGTTTTGCTACTTCTAAAGTTAGTCCTAAATTTTATTTATTTTTTGTAATTTTTTAAATAAAAACTGCAACACCAGCCAAATGTCTAACAATGTCACAACTCTATGGGGAAATAAGATTTAATATATATATATATATATATATACATACAGATAATTTTACATCCCTGTAACAAATATTCTATTATTCACAAGCCAGAGCACATCATTAATTTATTATTGTTTTATCATTGATGTGGTGCACATTTATTACTGTTAAGATTTTGGTTGCTTTTCCCATACTCTATGTATCCGAAAATGCCATGTCTGTATGAAAAACACCACCATAATTTCAGAGGAATTATATAACTCATTCGCAAAGTTTCAGTCTTGATACACCTGAACCTTTGTGAAGCAAACCTCCCTAATTTCGTAATCAATAAGACGAAACAGCAAACAAGCAGTGGCTATTCCCTTAATCTTGCAGTAGATGCTGGTATGTATTGTTATATATAACTTAATGTAAAAATAGCACTAAAATATGACTGAATACAGCTGGCATGAATGTATGTGTTGACGTGTGGCCTGGCAGCTGGTTGCTAAGGCTACATTCTGTTTCACTTCACTTTCACACGATTAGACTGGAGGGTTGTAGGCACGGAAGATAAGGCACCCCTGAATGGATTTCCAATCAGGTGCAGTGGGACTAATCCCATCACTGATAAGCCATCACAAAACTGAGGTGTCATTCAATGAGATGAGGCTCATGGACACAACAGCTGTCTGCCACCACATGCTTCTGACCCTCTGAGCACTCCATATTAAAAACTTAATAACACATATCCGTTATGCTGGCTTTGATCGTAATCATTTCTGTCCTTTTGTTCCCTTCTTTGTCCGTTCCATGCCTGAATCGCATAATTATGAGTCACTGCTGAAAGTCATATCCAGAAGTTGAAACAGCATTTAAAAAATCTTTTTGTTGATGTTAGAAAGCTTTTGGCCAAATGGAGAAGATGGACAGATAAAACTAAAAGAGTTCCTATTTCGATAGAGTTTCTTCTCTTTACCCTGATGACATTAGATCACCTGATCCTGCTGATGTCAGATGCTTCGGAGTCAAGCCTTTTATCATTGCCATTTAGAGGCCAGAATGTAAGGCATGTAGACGGTCTCTTCGATTAAGGGGAGGTTGTGATCCAGAGAGCTGCTGTATTATTTTCTGTTTTTAAAACTACACTGAGAGAAGAGTGCCTTAAAAACACCACTTACGTGTATGATAAAAGAGAACTAAGTGTCTCTAGCTCAAAGGCTTATACGGACATCTTGACATAAATCTATGTACATGCCATATATTCTGCTTCTGCTCTGTTCACCCAAGATATGGGCTGGGAGAGACTGAATCAAACAACCTCTACTTAAATCAATTTTAATGTTACTCATATACTCAACTTACATTTATACTTGATTATATATTCCTGAATACACACAAATCTGGTAATATGGAATGGATACTGACGGTTGAAGACCTACTTATTCATGAAACACTTCAACTAAGCACTTCTTTCCCTGTTTGTTACAAAAAAAAAATAATAATAATAAAAAAAAACTGCAGAAACTTTGATCAAAGTTTTAAACTCGATATCTTAAGTATGTAACCTAGCGAACCAGAGTTAATGTATTCAATGACAGAGACTTAAGCACTTCTGCACGTCGCTCTGGATAAGGACGTCTGCCAAATGCTGTAAATGTAAATGTAATACTTTCCACATTTGAGCCAAGGTATTTTCTTTTGTCCTTGCATGGGTTTCCTTAGATTTCCGAGTGGATTTACAATCTGTCAGAAGTGCAGACTTAAAATTGCTGCAAGCTCTAGCTGATGTTGAGCAGGAAAGGTATGCTTAAGTACAAACACAGAATCACCCATAACTAACACACTGAAACTTATCAATTTACTGAGAATTCAGGTTCATTTAAGTGAGTCAGATTTTTTGTCTCAGTTCATAAATAAGAGTTGACTGATTAGGCTGCCAAATGAGTCTTTGCTTTCAAAACAAACAAACAAAAAAACAAAACAAAAATAATTTTTTTAACCAGTGATTATTCTTCCTTTTATTGAGGAAAATTTACCAACATTACCCCAACACATTATATACATCTAAAATCCTTAAGGTGTTCACTATCTACAGGTAAAGAAATACATATATCATATTTGAGGGAATGACACCCTTTTATTTAGGTTGACTCAGTGTTTTTAATGATGTTTGATAAATTGAGACACGTTTTCATCAATTTTTTTTTCTTTTTCTTCTTCTTTGTATTTATACATTGTGTTGTGTATATACTGTATATTATATTATGTCTCTATTCTTCTATATATTTGCATTTCTTTCTCTTTGCTGCTGTAACAGAGAAATTTCCCCATTGTAGGGTAATAAAGCTATATCTTATCTTATCTTATCTTATTTATAGCTTTCCTTTCCTTTCCATTTACATGTTTATAACATTATATATTTTTAGCATACTTATTCATGGTGCCAGTATTCATGTTGGTCTAAAATATATTCAGTATTCTCCAAGCTCATACCTAATCTTTTCTAAAATGCAATATGAATGGTTTAAATAAATATCACTAGAAGGTAAGCAACATTTTATAATTAACTTCTTGTTGTAGCAGCATAACACAGGATTTAAAAAAATCTAAAATAAACATCAATATCCATACATCCTTTTTCTGCAGTTTTTTTTTTATCATATAAGGGGGTGAAAAACCTATATTCTCCAGTTTACCATACATGAAAATAGCCTATACTGTGCATAAAAACCATCAATGCATATTTGAACCATGGTTCATGCATTCTTTATGCTTTTAGTATTCCTGTTCACCTTTGTTTGTTTTGTAATTTTGTGCATATTGTGTTTAGTAGAACATCTTATGTTACAATGCCACATTTAATTTCTGTTTAGCAGTTACATTTGAATGGTTTAACGAATGTTTTGACCTTTATTTATCACAGCAGTGTATATACTAATTAAATTTTCCCAGTTTACCTGTATCATCCTTAATTGTATCCGTACAGAACATTTTTTAGTACAAACTTTGTTTTAGATGTACGTTTTATTACTTGTCCATTATTGAGTCAAAAACTACACTTTATATTTCCGACAATTACTTTTCCAATTTTAACAAAGAAATATTACAGAAAATATAACAGGTTACACATGTGACACAAAACAAGTATTAGTAGTAAAAGTAAAAGTCTCCAGAAGAACTGTGACAGACATAATATCCATATAAAACTGTAGAAATTGTACCTAAAGCTACTTATGTTTTAAAAAAGACAGGAAAAAGCAAACCAAAACATTAACATTGTTTTATTTATTATTATTTACTGCTCTTACTATAATTTTTTTTATGTTTTTAATGATTTTTTTTTTAATGTTTTTGTATCTGCTGCATCTGTGCTTCAGTTCCAAGAATTTCCTTCCCTTGACAAAATACAGTACATTTTTAACACATACATTTGCAGTGACTCCGTCTGGTCATATTATCTCATGTTGAAAAGAGGTTTCAATAGAAGCAATTAAATTAAGTAAAAAATTATATTATATTTATAATTATGTATATATACAGTATATATTATATACATATATGTATACAATAGGGAGGCACGGTGCCTTAGTGGTTAGCACATTCGCCTCACACCTCCAGGGTTGGGGGTTCGATTCCCGCCTCCGCCTTGTGTGTGTGGAGTTAGCATGTTCTCCCCGTGCCTCGGGGGTTTCCTCCGGGTACTCCGGTTTCCTCCCCCGGTCCAAAGACATGCATGGTAGGTTGATTGGCGTTTCTGGAAAATTGTCCGTAGTGTGTGAGTGTGTGTGAATGAGAGTGTGTGTGTGCCCTGTGATGGGTTAGCACTCCGTCCAGGGTGTATCCTGCCTCGATGCCCGATGACGCCTGAGATGTCCCGTGACCCGAGAAGTTCGGATAAGCGGTAGAAAATGAATGAATGAATGAATGTATACAATATGCGCGTGTGTGTGTGTGTGTGTGTGTGTGTGTGTGTATATATATATATATATATATATATATATATATATATATATATATATATATATATATATATATATATGTAAGAGAGAGAGACAGACAGACAGACAGACAGACAGACAGACAGACAGACAGACAGACAGACAGAGAGATTACAGCCCCTTGTGATGTTAGCTAATAACTTGTAATATCATATGCTGGTGAGCCATAAGTATAGTTTGGCTTGTTGAGCCATCCTTCATCACACAAATCTGAAGACTCTTCTTTGTCTTTGCCATATATATATACCTGCATATCAGAACAACCATATTCACACCATAGTGAAGATCCACTTCTTTTCAGAAAACACTAATCATGCATCTAAACATTAGCATTAATCAATTGCATGGGGATTTACTTATGTCTTAGTCCTGCATCTTGTAGCGTTTAATACGTTGGTATCTTTATACTCAGACCATTCTGCCCAAGCATAATGGTATGTTTTTCAAGTAGACAATAAAGCACTTCTGTAAGTCACCTTCACTTAATTACCTTCACTGCATTATAACATTGAATTCCCAATAGTATTTATTTTCTATTGCTTATAAAAGTGTGAGGATTAGTAGACTGAAAAGAACGAAGATCATTACAAAATATTTTACAGGGAAATTCAATTGTAATATCCCAATGTATTTTTTTCTTTTAAACCTTTATGATAAAATGCTTACATATCAAGGGAGGATACAGTGGCTTAGTGGTTATCACATTTAACTGCAGTGTTGTATGTTCAATTCCCACCTCTGTCTTGAGTGTGGAGTTTGCATGTTCTCCATGGGCTTTGTGGAATTTCTGCCCCTAATTTCTGTGTGTTAATGGGTGTGTCATTGTATGTGATTGTGCCCTGTGATGGTTTGGCACCCCATCTAGGGTGCTTCTGCTTTGTGCCCCTGGGATGCCCCACAACCATTTGTATAATAAGTGGTTCAGAAAAAGGACAGATGGATGGACTGTCAAACCTTGCCTGAGGAGAAGAAAATATCCTTTCTTTAGCACTATATGTAATCTAAATGCAATTTTGCATATTACTTATCTTGATTGTAGACTGAACATTATATTCTTGTGGTGGAATATTTTCACACCTCTTTCATACCTGCAGAAAGTACTAGTTCCATTAGCACTAGATATGCTTAATTTGGCTGATATTAAATACCTTATTTTGCCATATTCTAAAATGCTGTAGATTCTAAGAATCTCCTTAATTCAGTATTGCAATTTAGAATGCCTTCATTTTTTGCTCCATTTAATGTTTTGTTTTCTTTTTCATGGAGGATGAGAATAATATGATAATCCCTCTAAGCTTTCATGGCATGTCAAATTACAAGAGGGATTTTTTGTAATTCTCAAAACAAACGCTCATTAACAAGTGAAATGAACTCTCGGTTGGCTAACACTAATGTGTTCTGCTTACTTTGAAGACCTTTATTTGGTTGCAATAAAGTGAACAGAATGATCAGATGAAGCCACAAGAATGGCACATTTTTTAAATAGAATTAATAAGAACAAGTGCAAGACTACCGCCAACAAGAATTGTTCAGTTAAAAGTTTTTAAAATGAAGAAAAAATTTGAATTCATACAATTAGTGGAGCTTTGCAGGCACTAAAGAGAATAATATCAAATGCATTTTTACAGTCCACCCAGATGTCTGGTTTAATAAGTGTTGTACAGAACGTGTATAAATTCATCCTAATTAAGGATTACTTGTTTTTGGTTTGGATCTTGCCTACTTGCTTCTGAATTATAATCATGGATTCTCTTATGACTAAGTACTCACTGCTTATATCACTATTCCCATATCTCTAATGATCCCAAAGTGTAAATTCTGCATAAGTGTTAACTTTCTTTCCAAATATCAGCAAGAAAAGCATACAATTTTAGCTAAATTAATCTGCAGGACATTTTTTCTTCTGAGATGCTATTTAAACATGTGTTAAAAGAACCTCAGGAGATATTTTAGTTGAAAGTGAAATGAAAAAGGAAAATAAGGGAACACTTTTCATTATAGAAATATGACAGTCAGGGAATATTAACAGATTCAGAATATTCAACTTGTTCTTGTTCATTCCTTTAATGTTTTTCATATTTGGACAGAGAATGTAATTAATCTGTTATTACACCATTTATCTGTTTTAAATGTGTCAATTATTACAATGATATAGAAAGCCTGTAGCTCTTTAAACAGCTTAATTAATCTGTTAAAAAAATATTCATTTAGGAAATAAATTGTACTTTCTTTCAAGCTGAACCCAATTATAAAGTTAATATAATATTATTATTGTTTATACCACCAAACTGTTGAATTCACCGGTGGCTTTCACCCATAGCCACATCACTGATTATTTTCCCATTACAGCATGTACCTGCTGTGTTTAATTCCTTACATAAACAGGTCACATATGATTGGCTTATTATTTAATTATTGTTTTATTATTGAATATCATTTGATAACTCTTGAATTAGTTTCATTTGAAAGGTAAATCAATAGTTAAATTGATCGGTAAATGAGAATTGCTGCTTAACTCTGCATTGCATGGACATGGTAACACACATTGTTCTTGATAAGCAGTAGTTTAACCAGAATCCTCCCTTGAACAACCAATTTTGGTCCAACGATTTATCCAACCTTTGCAATTTGTTCACTCTGCTGGAATCTCCTGCCTTCCTGCCACTGACCCAGTGCATAACTCTAAAAAGACAACTCTTGGGCACAGACTCTTTGAATATTGTGACAGCTTGCTGCATACATTAAAGAACTTCTTAAAATGTACATCTGGTGTTACACATATTAACACTTTTCGGTATCTCAAGCTCTCCAACTAAGAATGAGCACTCTTATTTTCCCACTTATCTTCACTTGTATTGACATTGTATTAGGGGCAGTACAGGGTGGATATTTGGCTGTCTAGTGGTGTGTGTGGTCTTCTGTAATTATCAGCTTCTTGGCATATCAATTCCATTAGGCATGGTGCACTGCAAGGCCTGAGCCCCACTGCCCACACACCTCTGTACATATTGACCCAGAACAGTGGGAGTCAGAAAACACATCTACAAAAGAGATACAAAGAAACCAAACATCTAAAATAAACCTGATTACTCCTTCCTTCCTTTTCAACTCTTCCACAGAGAGACAAATATCAAAACGACAAATCAAACACGAACAAAACCATAATTCAATAAGCATTGCATGATTGTATACGACAGTCTTTGTGTATATTATGTCGTTGACAGATTGTGGTTAACCATTCTTACTGACTAGAAAGTATGTTATATTGAGTGAGTCTGTATTTAATTCTTCATCTAAGACTGAGGAATAACTGTGCTGTGTGAAAGGGTGAGAAATGTATACGGTCAGGATTCATTTATTTATTCCTCTTTAGTAACTGCTTCAAAACTTATAAGAGCCATGGTAAATCTAGAGCCTATCCCTGTAACACTGAACCATAGCACGGATTAGACTTACTGTAATTTTAAGTATTAGCTCTACCTTCAGTTCAGGCCCATAGACTTTTACTAATTATAATTATGTACTGAATATATCCTATGTAACTGACTGTCCTTTTCTGCATTTGCAATTTCTACTAAGATCTGCCTATTAATTGAATCATCATAATCATTTGAACATATAAGACACATTGAATAGAATATAAATTTAATTTGTATTATGTATTAATTTTTAATTAACCACAAATGAATTATTTATGGATTTAGCAAACAGAGTCAAACCAACAGTTCCAATATTTACAAAATACTAGAATTACTATCAACAGAAAAACAAGCTGTGATGGTAAATATTTGGTAAATAGAAATACAAATGCTTACAGCTTGCTTAATTACAGCTTAATTGTAATTCTTTGAATTGAATTAAAGAATAAAATAGTGCACCAATGGGACCATGCTGATTAGAGACTAGTCATTGGGAAGCAGCTGTGATATAGCATAGGTGGTCTCTCTCGGGTCTGGCCTTGACGTGGCGAGGAAGCTTGCGTCTTCCAGTGACCCTGGAGAGCAATACCATCGGGAGCTCGCTCCTGGTAGGGTCACCCTAGGCGGGCCGGTCTGAAGGGTAGGTTTCAGACAAACAAAGACCCCAGCATGTCGGTACGCTGTGAGGTGGCAGCCCCACCAACCGACTAACCTGCGGAGGGCTAACAACCCACCCAGGAGAAACCTATATGTGTGTGTGTGTGTGTGTGTATGTATATGAATATATCATTTTGGAGTGTGCTGATGGATTAGATATATATATATATATATATATATATATATATATATATATATATATATATATATATATATATATATATATATATATATATATATATAACATGACGTCCAATTACCAGCATGACACTAAACAGGTAGTAGTATCAGCGACTTTTTACTTAAGTACATGTCAGAGCCCATACTTCTTTACTTTAACTTGAGTAAAAGAGTGTCCCCGGAGTGTCCTTCGGCAGCTACCACCTGACTGACCTGGAGTACGCTGATGACACCGTTCTGCTCAGCACGTCCTACAGCCAGCTGAGAGATGCTCTGGCCATATACAGTGAAGAGTCGGAGAAGCTCGGCCTCCAGGTGAGCTGGACGAAAACCAAGTGCATGTATGTTGGTGACAGACCACATTCACCTTCCCTGTGGCTCAGCAATGACATTGTGGAATTTGTCAAGAATTTTGTGTATCTGGGATCCATAGTGACAGACAATGGGGACATAAAACCAGAGATTACCCACAGAGTCAGCTCTGCAGTCTCTCTGGAAACCACTCTGGCGGCACCAGACTATCTCACGCAAGACGAAACTCCGGATTTACAACTCGGCAGTACTCTCCATCCTGCTATATGGCTCAGAGACTTGGCCCTTAAACAAGACACTGGCTGCAAGATTAGATGGCTTTGATAGCAGGGCTCTCAGAACCATCAAGAACATCAGGTGGCCGCAGTGGGTTTCCAATCAAATGCTTAGAGCCCGCACGTGCCAGCCCAGAACATCCTCCCTGGCCACACAACGTTGCACCTGCTGGCTTGGCCATGTCCTCCGCCTCCCTTCTGACCATCCGACGAGAGCTATTCTCCAGTTTGATCCGAGGGCTGCAGGTTGGAGACGACCACGAGGTAAACCCCGCACCCGATGGCTTGACGTCCTTGTGGGCGACCTTCAACAAAAAGGATTTGCTATGGAGGATGCAGAGCAGCTGGCACAAGACCGTCAGTGCTGGAAACAACTCCAGTAGTTCATCTGGTCAGCTCAACGCACAGGGATGGGACACACCCCTACCATCGCAGGAGCCAAATTAATTGATTGATTGATTGATTGATTGTACAGTAGTTCTTGTAGTTCTCACATTGTTGATTTGCAATTAATCATTGGGAACAATGGTGATTAGAAATTGATCACTAAGGAACAAAGGAAACATAGGCTCATAAAAGTGGAACTCACACTGGAGGTGAGTTGATTGGACTATCTCAACTCCTATAACCAGGTTTTTTTTCCAATAAAAAGGACTAAAAGTGGCAAAATCGAGCAACAGAGTCACTAAGTTAGCAAAACATTTTGCAAAACATCTAGAGAAAACACGAAGGATAAGGCAAAGCATTATCTCTGTGTCCTTTATGTTCACATGATGCTCTACAGACCTCTTAAAGGCTCTGTGACTTTTCTTTAAAAAGATATCTATGAACAGGTGTAGGCTCATGCTCAAGCCTCTGCTAAAATCCTTGCTCTTTGTAAGATGTTTTATATCTTCTCAAAAAGACATAAGGTGCAGGGCTAAACAGGAGATCCGTCTGAAGAGATAAGCAGCAATGGTGTAGCTGATATAATCAAATCTGACAATGGAAATAACCAAGAAGTAAAAGAAAAGTGTAAAATGCTAAATGCTAAAGTGATAGAGAAGTAACATGGTCCTGGGATCTGAGAACTGACATCATCCATTAGTACAATTTTAAACAATGTAATCAAATTAATAAAGTCTGTAGGTTTCATAAAGAAATATTAGTATAGCATACAGGTAATGTTTCCCAGCATAATAACTCCCTCCATTCTGCAAGAGTGATAGAGCTGGAAATGTCATATCATTTGGCATTTCCACTCTCCACAGGGAGCCAAAGAGAGCAGCTTAATTTTGGCACTACATTAATCATACCATTACCTGCCACTTATATACTATCTCTGTGTGTGTCAGTCTGCAATTACAAAAAGGTGTAAAGGAATGTTCCTTGAGCCAATATTAATTGATTGCATATTTTTAAAAATTGTAAAAAAAAAAAAAAAAAAGAAAAAAAAATTTTTTTTAAAGTGATTGAAACAAAGTAGGAAACTACAGTAGGGGATCACTCTTCATTACAGCAATATGACAGGGAATATTATCCGATGCATACTTCATTAAAATATTCTGTTCTGCTTTGAGTTTGTTATTGTTCATTCCTATGATGTTTTATATATTTGGACAGAGAATGTATTTAATCTGTTATTACACCCTTTTAAAGAATTCAATGAAATTAACAGTGCTATTTTACATGAAACACTATCTAAAAGTATCAGAATGGCCCTAAATATGAACAAATTTGACTACAAAAATGGAATGTTTTTACATTCAGTATTCCATAAATGTCATGTATTTTAGAAGGTTAGCCTATGTTTAGTTTCAAGGATGTTACCTTGTTAGGAGTGGACAGTAAATGCCCTTAACAATACATACAATGAACAAAAAGGTACACAGGCCCTCCATTGCATTTATCCAGCTTTAAATTCTTTGAAGAGGTCTTAATGGTAAAAAGATAGCTATCATTGACAAAGCTTATCCACACTTGAGATTGTGATCTCCTATTTTGATCTGAACACTTGAATTGCATATTGAGAGTAAAATTACACATGCATTGGTCAGTGTTCTGATCTGCACTCCCTGGTCTAGTCATATTGATTGAGCTATCTGATTTACAATAGCTATTGTGGGCAGTTGTAATTGAGTTGTGCAGAGAGTGAAAATAAAGTGTTGGCACATTGGTGAGTGGACAGGGTTGGCGGAAGGCCATCTCTGTAATGTGAAAGGACCCAAGGTTGGCCATTGTAGACAAAAATGCTTTATAGTCATAAAGAGAAAAGCACTTACACATATACGCATACACCCTGCAAGAGGGTCAGTACACCTGCTCAGACATGTGATGAGCTCTGGCCTCATTCTTACCAGGCTGGAGTTGGCCCTTTAGAAACCTGACCAAAGCAATATATCACAAATTCAGAGTTGCATGCATACACAAAGGAACCGTTCCTACATGGCATCTTAAGTGAATTAATACATTCATAGAGCAACAAAGATCATAGACCTACATTAATACATGCGACAATTCATACCTGCTGAACTTGTGGAAAAAGATGGAAATGCATCTTCCTTGTGGTTCAGAATTGTGAGGTGTTTAGCAAACCTATAGAGCAAAGCATTAGAAAAGCATCCTAATGAAGCAGGGAATAATTTTTCCAGCTGAGTGAATTCCCAATTCCTTAATCCTTTAAATCCTTGCTTATTTACAGGGAAATTTAAATTCCAAGAAGAATTTCCATTTTCTGAAATACTTTTCAAGCTGAATTTATACCAGCAAATTTTATACATTTTATATGATATAGAATATTCCTGGTTTCCACAGATTCAACCAGTTCTCACTATACTAGACACTCCATATTCATTCATTCCTTACTTTAAAATACACATTCACAACTAGGTCCAATTACAGTCACCATTCTGTTTTTGATTGTATAGAATAATTCAAGTCAAACATAAGGCAAACAGTTATATTTAGAAATTATTTTACACCATTTAATATGGGATACATATTGTGAATATCTCAATGCTTTCCATCTATTCATTTCAATTCAATTTTATTTGCATGAATCTTTTTACAATAGACAGGATCACAAAGCAGCTTTCGAGAAATCAATATATATATATATATATAATTATATACCCTAGTATTCTCTCATGTCGGACATTACATAAATGTGTTGAAAGGGTGTTGTGAATGTTGTGAAGTTCTGAGATAAGCATAGGACATTCTTTATGATTATAGTCACAGTTCTTAAGTTTAAGTCTACAATATCCAAGTACAGTAAACTTGAGGCTGAGGAATTTGGTAAATGCAAATATGGATTAACTTTTTTAAGGTAGACATGCTTAGATTTTAAGGTTGAAAAAAAGTTGTTACAGACATTACAATATCATCTGTTTGCAAAAACAAGTTTTTTAATTTACAAATGTACAATGTCTTAACCATCCTGATATGTAAAAATTTAAATCTCTCAAACTATATGCTTAATGCATTTATATGTTGCATGTTCTCACTGCATGTTGACAAATGTGAGAGTGATGCAGGTGTTTTGCATTGCAGTTGCAGACATGGAGGCTTTAGTCAAGAGTGACAGATGCAAATATTTCTCTTCCTGGAGAAACAGTGTTTGAGTCAGTGAGTAATTGGCAGAAAGGAAACAAAAGGGTGAGAAGCAGAATAAAAAAAACCCCCAATGCATCAAATTAGTTCTGGCATGAAAAATGTAAGTAAACACTATTACCACGGTTATGTGAGCATTACTTTAAAGTGTGTTTATATGTAAACTGAGTTGTATATTAACTGCAGACTACAAAAGCACAAATATAGTACAGTATGGCTCAAGGTATTGTAACAACCTAAAGGGCAAATTTTTAGAAAAGGCAATCGAAAACAAGAGAGTACTTAAAATATTTCTGGGCTTTTTTGCTGTCTTGTACTGTTTTCTTATATGTATCAGTTATTTAACCCCTAAATGGTCGTAGCCTCCTATACTGTTCCATCTCAAGTGATTTCATTCATGTTGCTAGGATTTAATGTTGGCACAAAAGCATTTTTTAGACCGGTTTCTGTTGTGTAGATACTGTATATGTTTGTTGGTCTTATTGATGATTAGATTTCTTGTTGTGAAGAAATAAGACATTGGGCTGTCTGTTACTAAAACAAGCTTGCTAAAAGCAATTAGCCAGGTATAATCACTAGTGCTGAAAGATGAGACATGAAGTACTGATTAAAAAAACATTTCTATGAATGAATTTGCAGTATATATATTAAATGTCCATTTAAAGTACGTCTGTGAAGTAAAGTACATAATGAGACTAGGGAACTTATCTGAAATTGGTTGCTTCATTAAACACATTTATAGCGGTCTTGTCAAAACACACTTACTTGATTGTTCCAAGCTTCACCTTTGTGAGTATACTATTCAGGGGACTGTAAGTGAGGGTGAGAGGCTTTTACACAGGAGAAATGCTTTTGCGCGTCATGCACTCTAGTCTTTGATGACAACATCACACATGCTTTTAAACTGGCCAAAGGCAGTATATGTCCTTTGGGTGATTTTTTTTTTCATTGGATTCCTTTTCCAGTACTGGTATAACTGCAGTGTTGAGATGTGGATACATTACTGAGAGTGGAAACATTTGTGATATTGCACTTTCACAAGAGCAGTCATATCACAACAGCAGTAAGGCAATGGCTCATGCCCATCCCCATACAACATGACTACTTTCTTTGTGTCTTTTTAAGGAGAAATGCATAAAGGGTTGCCAGCAAATTCAAAATAACATATAGTGGGTTTATTTATTACATATACAAAATAAACTAATTACTAATTTACCTATATTATTAACAGTTGTAAGAAAATTATGTAACTTATGTGGCAGATAACTATGTTTTTTTCTCTTTAAATTCTGTTGACCCAGCAGTTACATAATGCCTGATTACTCACAGTAACAACCGCAACACTCTACAAAAATAATAAGACTACTCATTAGAATTGGTGATTCAAATTCAACAGTTACAAATATTCACAGGTTATGAATGTGTTTAAATTGTTTTTTCTGGGTGCACCATTCAGATCATGCCAACAATTTGTGTCTATTTCATTTCTATGAAGTTGCAACATTTTTTCTTGAGTAAAAGAATGGGAAAGGGTTTTTCAATAGCATCTAATTAAATAAATAATTATAACTATTATATTATCATGAGCATGTTAGATTAGTTTAAAAATGTGGCTACCATCTTTATTATTCAGCAACCTAGAAAATAGCACTTGATCCAGCACATTCTCAGCTGCTACAACAAGGCACTAGGTGAGAGTTGTTATCACTGGCAGCATGACCAAGCATTCAATTGCTGACAAAATCTGCAGTGCCAGAAGGAAGTATCAGGGCCCACTGGGAGAGCACATGACTTGGAAATGAGGGTGGACCTTGGGAGGTTCCTTGACCTCTTGACCAACACCAGCCAAGATAAATTCAAACTCAACTTTTGCCACACAGACCACAGACACTTTCCTCTTCTCTCTTTCCTTAACCATGGATTTTCTCTGCCCTCTGTGAACTAAACCCAAGAAAACTTCTTGTTCTGCTCCTTGACTTTCCGAAGTGTTGCGCAACAATCAAAGAGAACTAAGACCATCTGAGAGGAAGTGGAAGAAATCACAACTTGATGCATATTTTGACTCAACATACACTCCTGGCCAAGTTCTCCTCAGAATTGATTTCTGCCAAGACTTCCTTCTACAAGGAAAAGCTTGAAGCTTCTGCACAAGACCCCCATAAGCTCCACATCATCATCTCTTCTCTACTCAACCCCCCGACTCCACCTGCTTCATCCATCCTGACTGCAGAAGACTTTGCTTCTTTCTACCACGAGAAGATCTGCAGGACCTTCACTTCAGCCCAGACTGCACCTACATCTCATAGTCAGGATTCCCCGACTCCTTCGTTGTCGCATTTCTCAACCGTAGCAGCAGAAGAGATTTTAAAACTCATCCGGTCTTGCAATCCTACCACCTGCCCATTGGATCCACTCCCTTCCACTATGCTCCAGACCATCTCGCAAGACCTTCTGCCCTTCATTACCACTATCATCAATAGAGCCATAGCATCTGGAAATACTCCTTTGTGCATGATCCTTGAGCTAAATAAGACACTTAATCGTAAACCAAGAGTATTGTATATGTGCGGTGTGTTTTTGTTTTTTTCTTTACTCATAAAACACTTCAACTAGCACTTTCTTCCCTGTTTGTTGTATGTGTGCAAAAAACATTCATTCATTCATTCATTCATCATCCATCGTCATCGGGCATCAAGGCAGGATACACCCTGCACGGAGTGCCAACCCATCGCAGGGCATTTGCAAAAACATAATAAATAAACAAACAAACAAACAAACAAACAAACAAATAAATAAATAAATAAATAAATGATTTGAACAGTGACTTAGGCTCATGGTATCTTCTGTAGTTTTGTGAACCAGAGTTCATGCATTCAATGATAGAGACTTGCCAAATGATGTAAATGTAATGTAAATAATAAAGTCTTCATCTTAAAGGGGAGAGATCCCAATTCAACATCAAATCAAATAAATTAAATGTAAGTTAAATATAAGTGAAATCCATAATGTCCTTTTTGAGGTCAATATACACAGCCCTCATTAGTACATCTTTAGATGCATTCATTAATTCAGTGGTTTACAAATATGAATTGTTTCTTGAGGATTACTTTTTGTTTGTTTTTTGACCTGACATTAGGAAAGAAGATTTCTTAGCAGCCAATGTCAATACATGTACGTAAAATAATGTTTATTCATGTATTGTACTAATCATGAGCTTATAGCAGATACGGCACTGGTCCATGACACTATTGTAACGGTTGCATATGCCCACCTGGCTTTATAAATTAAACATAGAAATTCACAAACAGTGCTTCCTGGCTGCTATGTAAAAATAAGTGCTGTATATTCTGGTTGCATACATTCTGACTCTTACCACATTTGCCACTGTGGCCATTGTTTAGAAGGCTCATATTAGGCTCATACAGGGTCCAGTCTCACATCTTGAAAAAGCTTCTTGTCTGTCACCAAAGTGTTTGGTACAGGACAAGATGAGCTTGATCCAGCTGTATGCAATTGCAGATAAGTGACACCTAGTGTAGTTTTCTTTTACTCTCCACTCTTCTTTTCTCTGCCTCTTTCATTCTTTCATCTTATCCTTTTTTTCACCTCCTTTCATACTCCTGATGACTCTTTTATAAGATATAACAATTGATAGATGGACAGAAATATGCAGAGAGCATCTTCATGTATACAGTATCTGACTCTCTGCTACACATATTAGTGTTTTGTGCAATGTCATGGTTTTAAATCATTGTAAATTATTGTATGGAAAGCAGTTTGCATGGCAGTTCCTGCAGTCATCAGTTGCTACAGGGGAACAAGCCTCTCTCTCATTCAGACTAATCTTTAGTTACCCTTTAATTAAATTAAGACCTATCAGAAAGGCTTACCCAATTATCTAGGTCATGCTTGAGTTTCCTTGTCACACTCACTGGATATGATGCACATACTGTAAGTATACATGTTCACACAGAGGCAACATGGAGCACAGTCTAGGCAAGGTTCTTATGGACCTGACACATTCAAGGTGAAATTGAGTGCAAAAGACATGTAGTGATATTTAAGAGAGAATGTGAGAGAAAAAAAGGTAAGAAAAGCATAGAACAACCTGTTCCCTTAATGACAGGCTGGCTGTTTAAGAGCACACCAGGGGAGAGATAGCTTTTAGGAGATAATTATATGAAGCATTTGACCTTGCCTGCTCAAATCAGATGTGTGCGCGTGCGCGCGCGTTAGCGAGCCAATGCACAAAGCTGTACATTTTATGATGTTTTAATGTATATTATTAGCATTTAATACGACAAAGACCCAGTTTATATGCCCAAACAGTAAAGGCAACTACATCTATTTTGTAGTTTTTTTTTTCTTTATCATTCATTTATTGGCATAATTATTTTCAATTGTCTTCAATAAAATAAAAATTCACCAAAAACATTGTCTTTTGGCTTATATATTGTCTTGATGAGACAAAGGCGAGCGAGGATCCAAATGCACGTTTAAAGTTTTAATCCAAAACACAGATACACAGGCATAAGGCAAATGGCATAATCGACATAAACACACCACATACCAACAACGACTAACACCAGGGAAGTGGACAGACAGAGTAGATATAGCAAACAGGAACCAATCACAAAGCGAATACAATCAGTGACAAAGACAACACACCTGGAGAAAAGCCTGAGTTGAATTAGTGTCCATGGTAACAAATGAGAGGGCAGAGCAAACAATTAACAGCAGGGGCAAGACAGCAGACAGAAACAGACAGACAAACTCATTACACATATTAATATATGAATACTGAAACTTGCTTAATGCATGACAATAAATGACATTTAATTCTTAAATATTAAATAAATGTTACATTTACTCTACATAGCTGTACATAATTTTTCAGCTCTGTTTTTATGCATGTAGTTGTATAACTAATGGCCTCTGAAATATGCACAGCCCTCATTAGTACATCTTTAGATGCATTCATTAATTGATTCATTCATTTTCAGTAACCGTCTTATACCAGTCAGGGCTGTGCAGCCAGGGTCCAATCTGAATGCTGGCCGTGAGGCAGGAATAGACGTCACACTGAGAACATAGAAACAGTTCTACACACTTATTTACACATATGGCCAATTTATAGTCAAATTTTCACTTACAGTACCCATACGTTTTTGAGATGTAGGAGGATGTGGAGAACCCAGAGTCAACCCACACAGAGCTTTGAGGTGCCAAAGCTACCTGCTGTTCCACCATGCCACCCTCCTAATCTGCAATTTATATAATATTAATTTGAAAAAAATAAATAAAACGTTTGCATCTTCTAATCTTTAATTGAGATTTCCCTGAATAGTTGTAATCATCATGATATTTAACAGAGAATAAAAGCACAAATCAAAAGATGAGTGAGTATGGTTTTGCTTGTAAACAACCTATAACAGCCAAAACACGTGTGCTAGAAGGCACTTTCATTGTAAGTCATTCAAATTTCAAATTTTACACCAGGCTACAATTACAGCTGTTTTTGTACTTCATTTTCCTGAGCTGTATGCTTTCATTCTGCCTTCCATCCCTGTCATTGCTCTCTCAGCAGATCCCCTACCAGGTAGATTGCGTCATGCGCTGCAAAAAGTAGAACAAAAAATCTGTATATCTGAAAAAAATTGAGAGGACATTGATTTATGTTTCGAGCTGCACTTAGTGCAACGAGGAGAGACAAAGTATCAGCAGTGCCTCTCCAAGCTGAGAGAGCAGAGAAGGACAAAGACAGCCTGCTGATCAATGGGTGGAGAGAGCTGAAGGAGGGGATTACCTGTGGTTAGAGAAGGAAAAGCAGGCTACAGGGTTGCCATTGTTCCCTTATCTTGAAGGTGACAGTGGTTGTGGAAAATAACTACACACAAGCAATCAGAGAAGAGAAAAGGCACACACCTAGCCAAAAACCCATGGCACCGAAACAAGCTTGCACAAGACACCATGACCCAAACTCATTCAGCTCTCAAAGAAAGCAATCAGGTCACTGAGAATCATTTAGCTATTTTCCACCACAGAGTTCATAATACTGGTAATAGACCAGTTTCTGTTTCCTATCATATAGCAGTACTTGTGAAATTAGGAGGAGTTCACTACAATTGTTCGCCCAGCTTCCACAAAAATGTCCTCCAGGTTCTCCTGTCTAAATTGTACCTAGGTTTAAAAGAGTATATTTGTGCCTTGTGCCATGTGATGGACTGGCATTGCATCCTGGCTGTTTTCCTGCCTCATGCCCCTGGCTTAAAGAAGACAAAAGAATGAATACATACAATAAAGGTCTATTTACAACATTTAAGTTTTTATTACAAATCAAATAAAAACTGTTTCTTATTTTTCAGCTTTTCAAATCCACAGTAATAACTAATTTGTACTGAAACCATAACCAGTTCTCTTTGTAAAAAGATTGCCAATAGGATGCACTGATTCTTCATACATTAAATTAAAGGAAATTGATGTCATGTGTAATTTGTTTGAATGCCAATGAAGGTGACATGGCTGGGTTTTGTTCTTTTCCTACAAACTAAGGTTTTAAGATGACCACTAATTGCATTCCTAATCCAAATGCCAGCTCATTCTCCTCTAAATCTCTCACATCAACAAAGTGTTTCATTCTGCAGACCCTCCACTCACATGGTGCTTTTTTTTTTGCACCATATTGTGTAAACTCTAGAGACTGCTGTATATGACAATCCCCACATTTTCCCTATTCTGATGATTGATTTGAGACAAGCTGAAGTTCTTGACCTGTATCTGCATGATTTTATGCATTGTGCTGCTGCCACATAATTGGCGGATTAGATACCTGCCTGAATGAGCAGGTGTACAAGCGAGCAATAAATTTATAACTGAGAACCCCTTTCTTCTGCATCATCCCTACACTGCAATTTTACTGTTCAATCTAAATGAGTGAAGCTGCGACCTGCGGAGAAGCAGACATGTTGACCTGAGTCACTTTAATCTGTGGGTTATTATTGGAGTCCATAAACATAGCGCAGACAGCCATTAAAACATATTGCTTGGGCAAAACGAGCCATGCTTCAGTTTTTCTGAGCAGTTTAAAGTCTCAATCCTTGTTATTTGAGTGATTATGCATTGCAGAATAGGCATTGCAGAATAAAGTATTGCAGGTCAACGTGACACAGGTCAGTGAATAATTTCTATTGAGTCCTCTTATTTCTCTGTTATTACTGGGAGTCCATTCTGTTCTACTGTAATGACTCATTTGCTAACAGTGAATTAGAGGATAAATATATGTTCAAGTCATACTGAACAAAGGCAGGCTTTAGAAATAGTGAAGTGATCTAATTGGGAGCTGGCTTGAGTCAATTTAAGTAATAAGTGAGTAAAGATAATAATGGCAAATTAAAGCTCTACGGTAATAGAATAAAATATTTTACAACGATTGCTCTTAATGCTTATAATATAAATTTAAATTTAAATTTAAAATAAATGATAAGAACTTAACAGGCATTTCCAGTTTATGTGTACTGTACACAGGAATACTTTACATGTAACTAAATTGATGGGGGCATGGGTAATGATCTTGCAGGAGGTTTAGTCATTTAAATAAAAATAATGCATATGCTAATATGAGTAGTTAAGTAGTCAAGTCCTAGTTTGAAACTGTATAGATTGTGCATGACTGTATGCACAATCTATGGCTGATGTTTTGTAGCACGGGACAAATTTTAACAATATGTTTCATTTGAAAATGTTTTCCTGTGCTAGTTTGGGTTAATATGGGTTAATGCATATTTTTCCAACACACCATTCTTAATCTAAATCATCTTTATTAATATTGAAAACCATAACATTAATATAATAAGTTAAAAAGATGTTAATTATTAACTACCATTATTAATGGTTACTCTTGTATAACTCACGTGGCTTTATTAATTTACAGTCGTATGCAAATGTTTAGGAACCCCTGACAATTTCCATGATTTTCATTTATATATATTTGGGTGTTTGGATCAGCAATCTCATTTTGATCTATCAAATAACTGAAGGACACAGTAATATTTCACTGCTGAATATGCAATATGCATCAAAACGAAATAAGACAGGTGCATAAATTTGGGCACCGTTGCCATTTTGTTGAATTGACTAATTTTGATGAATTATATTCACATTATTGAAATGTGAAAGAGTTGCCATGATAGTTAGATTATTTTTCAGGGCAACTGTAGCTATGTTTGTGGTGTGTGTCAATACCTGAGAAATCCAACCAGGAACGACACGCTGGTATTTTAAAAGTCTGAGTGGGTGGCAAATGGAGCATGCTACAGCACTGGATGTTTAACTCTACAGGGTGACTGTTGACAGGTACTTAGTTGAGTGTGTGTGGATATTTGTATATAACTTAGTGGAGAAAAATGCCTGCACAAGGTTAGTGATATCTAACAGGTTTGACTTGATGTTTGTGCATTAATTAACTACATTAAATGGATTATCTGGCTCTCTTAAAATCTTCACTAAGATAGTAAGACATATTTAGTCTGTGTGGTATTTCCACAGCAGTTTGCCATATGCTATGCTGTGATTTTTTTTTCCCAATTTGCCCTCAACGCAATTTTTAAACCATAAACCAGTATATTAGTTGAGTCCATTTTTTTCCAGTTACCCACTCCAGTAGTAAGCTGAATTTATGTCTTGTTCTGAAGCTCCAGTAAATCAAACAGTGCAAAATACAGTGTATCCTCTTGTGTCGTTGCCTACTTGACTGCTTCGGTGATATGTGGGATGAGAGAATTGCAAAAAATGAAGTGTTCATAAACCAAAATAGTGAGTGTCAGCACTTGCTCACCAGTTTTATTAATTGAAAACTTTGCGTCTGAAGAAAAATGGCGCTGTAAACAGTGACTGCAATATTGTTCAGCCCCAGGTTTTTCTGTTCCCAGGAAAAGAGGGATCATTAACAGAATCTCAGCTATTCTATGAGTGTGGAGAGTCTTAGCCAGTGAAAGTAGCAGATGCCCTCCTTATCTTCCACTAACTCTCTGTTGGTTAGAATGGTCCATAGTAACCCCTGGTCAGATGTAATACTGTTTCTTCTGGCAGCAGGTCTGTGTAGAACTGAAATAACAGTGAAATAACAAAGGGCTAGTTACTGAGTCACTGAAAACTGATCCAGCCCTAATAATACTTTGCTCTGTTAAAATATTCAATGCAGCATCACACGTTTGTGGACAACTTGGCTCTCGTTTAAAATCGATAAAATGCTGACTAAATCTGGCTGTGACCTTAATATTGGTGCATTATCAAGAAAACCAGCTAGCATCACACTGTATTTTTAAATTCCTTTTAACAACACAGCAGGCAGTTCTCAGTGAATATTGCCATTATAATTAATGCAAAATTTGACCTTTTTTCACTCTACACTTTCAGTTTGGATGTGTTAATTAATTCACAATCATGTCTAGTATCTTACAGCATTTTACACTGAGCCTTAAGAATGAGATTTCTGCAGCCTGTCTGTGGATTATCTAATTAACAGTATAATAGAAAGTAAAAAGTGGTGGGACCAAGTAAATTTAAATGAATCATTTTTCATTGGGCACCCAGTGACATACTTTTTGGAAATGACTTCATGTGAGAGTTCAGTGACCCATCTCCCTATTTCAGGATTATTATTTTCATTTCATTTTCATTATTTTTTGTTATTGTTGTTTTTGTTGAAAAAACGTAACAAAGCTGTTTACAAATACATTATTCGGCATAAACAATTCAATAAGCTTGCCTAGATGGTTTACAGGACATCTCACTGAGCCTAGAAGCTTGCAACAAGGGAATTAGTGGTGCAAATTATTGCCTGACAGAGGTTTTTTATTTCATGTTGGATTCAGATATGAAGCTTACAGGAACATTAAAGACTACATTCATTAACAAGAACATGAAATACTGTGGGATACATTTACAAGATTCATTCATTCATCCTTCATTTGACTGCCATGTCAAGGTCACAAGGTTGTGGTTAAAATTCAAAGTTCAATTCAGATTAGACAAGTATTTACACATCTCCTCAGGTAAGAGCATAATACAGATACAGCATACAAGTACAAATATGTGGAAGCCTAAATAGATACAGGTTGTTTTACACCCCTAAAATTTCAGCTTGCATTGGAAGTGTTATTGAGGATATTCTTCACCTCACGCTTATAGTCTGTTGTTTGTGAAAGATCTTCAGGTAAATAGAAAATTCACCTTGGATCACTTTCAAAACAAAGATCTCAAAAGAGGTCTGCCTATCTATCTTTACTACTGTAGGTCTGCAGGCACTGATTATTATGTTATTGGTTTTGTTTTCATTTGGTTTTGTTATCATTTTTGCACTCTCTCTGTCTCGCTTGCTTAACTTTCTGTCATCAGTTCTCATTGTGTTTCTGATATTCACTTGTGAAAGATCTGGAAATCCTATAGACATGCCATCATCATGTTTCTCCATATTTCACTGCAGCTTTCCACCAGTCCTGCCTGATCAGTCATGTCTCACTTGTCTGGCAAGCAGCTGAGAGTTCTGTCACATCTAATTTCTTCACTTGCCAGTCACTTTGTGTGTTGTGAGCTTGATATTGAATAATTTTACAGGGTCTTGGGTTCTTCTAAGTTGAGCAGCAATATAATGGTCTGCTTTGAAAAATGCTTTTGTTTATTATTACAGGCAGAGTGTTCACCTATCCATCTCTTTTCTGTGGATACTTTAAAGCATAAAACTACACAGCACAAGTGCAATTCTATTCTGACAAGTGCAGAGTTCTAAATATAGTGAACACCGTAAACCTTCAGTTAGAGTTACATTATTGCCACGATTCTCTGTTGCCTCTCAAGGCCTTTCAACTAAACCAGAAATGCAGCTGCATGAATTGTTTTTAAACTTTCTAGGTTTTGTTATTCCATACCATAGTTATGCTCACTCCATTGGTTCCTGTAGATACCCACATCAGATTTAAAACATTTATGCAAAAACAGACCACCACCCACTCACCTTAAAACACTTATCACAATCCACACTGCACCACTCTCTGTTCTGCTATCAATTCTTGACTAGTCCCACCATCTCTCATGGTGCAAGGAAGGTATGCATCGCATCTCTGTTCTGGCACCTGGAATTAACGTCTCCTAAATGTCTAAAGTTCTGTAAGATGTACTTTTACTAGAACATAAAATCTAAACAAAAAAACTCACTCTTTGGTTAAGATTTGGGCTTTGTTGTTAAACAGGAAAAACCAGCAAGAGATGGTAAGACGTCTGTGGGACAAAAAGTCATTTTGAAAAGAGGAAAAATTAATCAGAGCCTTTGAGCATTGCCAGTACAACTATTTGGATGATCAAAAATGAGACATCATGTGTGCAATAATAACAGACACTGATCTGGTTGGCCATGGAAAATAGTATTAGATGACTAAAATTGGGAGAGCTGTGAAAAAAACAACGACACAGCAGTCAGTGACATTAACAACCTCCACAGGACAGAGGTCAAGACATAATAATCTACCATGTACTGTAAAGGATTTGCAGAAATATACCACTAGATGCAAACCATTGTTCTGTATTAATAATTATAAAGCCAGACTAGAATTTACAAAGAAATACAGAGATGAGATTAACCTATTATTCAGTATCCAAACACAAACAATATTACTGAGAAAATATCATCATAAATATTCTTTTAATATTTAGTATATGATACACATTACACATTACAGTGTACGTTTTGTTCTTTCCACTGGCGGTCAGTGAAATTTGAAATCTGATTTGTATTAACACTAAAGCAGCTATTGGGACTTTCATGAATGAATTTATAAATGCAATTTTATTATTTATTCTATTACCAAGTTCACTCTGCATGCATGCACTCTTTACAGGCCCTGAGACTCTTCCCCTCTCTTCTGGTTTCCTTCTCTGTCTCAATCCTAGTGGATTTTCTTCCCTCACGGCTTTCTGTTTCTCTCTCAAAATAACTCACCAGATTTTTTTTCTCTTGGATGCTGTCTGGTCTTTCTTACCCTCCGTCTGTCTCTCTGTTGGTGTCTGCCTGTCTCTCTGTTTGCTGTTTCATGTCCAGAGAGTTAACTATGATTAGTTGTTCTTGGATTTCTTTTTTTTTTTTTGGACATTTAGAAATGTGAAGGGCAGACTTTTATTATTATTATTATTATTATTATTATTATTATTATTATTATTATTATTATTATTATTATTATTATTATTATTATTATTATTATTTCAGCATCTATTTATACTTAAGATTAAATTAGTCCTTTTTTTATCTCCATTGGCTGTTTGTTGTAGAGACAATTATTAACTTATATGATATAATTCCACTCCAATTGTTGTATTATTGATCTAAAGACTACAAATTTAACTTACAGCTTTGCTCAGTTTTTTTTAATTAAATTGCATCTATAGCATGTCTTCTCTTAAACAATAAATATATAAAAAAGTGTATCAAACCCTGCATTATCTGAAACCTCTCTATTCCTCAGTCATGTCATGTCAAATATTCCTGAAATGTCAGTTTAGATGTCATTATGATTTATATATTATATTATTATATATTATCATAATAATGACACAGTGAAATAAATAAAAAATGAATATGAAAAGACTAGATTTAAATAGACAACTTAAATACATTAATAAGTGTATATTTCTTTAAAAGGATTAAAGAAATTCTTTAGAAATAACACCATCCATCTGAAAACATATGTGATGTTCTTTTAACCTGTAGTGCCTTGCATTAAAAAAAAAAGAAACACACAATGAAAGGACAATTTAATCTCTATGGTGTATTATTCATTAGTCATTTTGTAGCTAATTAGCTATATGTGATTGAAAAGGAGTGCACATGCGACTGAGACTCAGAATTGGTGCATGTATTCAATCAGTATTATACAAACATTAGTAAAGAATTAAGAAATGTTTATTTGTGGACCTTATAGTGAAGTGTTACCAGACAGGAATCTGTCATCTGTCCAGACACAAACACTCTTGCATTATTGGGAGACAATATCTGCTTCATTTGCATTCACATACAAACTGCTTTATGGTTTTCCTGTGTACGTACATACTGTATATTGGTGTGCATGTAATCACCTCATAATGTTTTTTTTTGGGGCAAGTTTATCTCTTGCCATAACAACATTAAAGGGATATTATATATCAAGGAACATAACAACATTAAAAAGATATTCAGCAAGCATGAGGTACTAAGATAAGACAGAAAGAGGAAATGAGATAGAATTTTCCATTTCTACAACAGACAGGCTATGTGTATATATTACAGCCTCCTTCTAAAATTATTTTGTTTTTGTTTTTTAAGAAAATGTGTGTGCATATGATGGTGTGCAGTATTAGGAGCCTAGCGACTGCAGCGTGACCTCAACGTGATGCACAGACGCTGAGGTCTTATTTAGCTGGACGTGCTTTAGTCTGATAATTTTCCAATCAAGCAGCTCAAAGTAAGGCTTCCATTGTATCTCCTAAACCCTGGCTTTAAAAATAGTGCACAGGTATTTCTCCTTTTTCTTCTAATTTCCTGCGTTACCATGGTGACTGTGCTGCTCAAACATTTAGGTGGACAGAGATGAAGGCTGTGTGTTAAACAAAGAACCAAGTTTAGCAAAATGACATCCGTATACAGGTATAATTGCATTGCTATTCTAACATTCCTGCTATTGAAGATGTCACATCTAGTGTATACTGCTGTATAGTAAAAATAATCTAAAATTGTTTCTTTTTCTTGTTAAGATAATAAAATACAATTAAATCATTATGCAATATAACTTGATTAACTCAAAAAATAATAGATATGGTGTGACCATTTTCAGCAACCTGAGGTACCGTGTAAGACTCCAAACGCTTGGATAAAGCAATGATTTGGAGGATAGAGTCTGCTGTGCCCATTCACACACTTCAAGGACTATTTCCATTTTAAAAGCTTAAAAAGCCTGGCTAACAAATCTGTGTTCATTATTTCATACCGGCTTATGTAAATGCAGTTCTTGTAACATCTTTTGCTATTTCAACAAAAACTAATAGCGTATGTAACATCTCTCCCAGTCCTCATTAAATCTAAATGAGGAGCCAAGGGGGAGTGAATTGCGATACTTTTTCGTTTCTAAACTCATCGTTAGCTTCTGGATCAGACAGGATGCACTTGCACCAACACAGGTCACATGTGCAATGATGAACTGTGATAATTGTTCCATTATCTGAGACAAAAAAAACTGCCATGCTTAATGAGCCCTGAATAACAATGTCTTTCCCAGAATTGGGATGAGAATTGGGTTGAGAATCATGAGATCATGAGGAGACTCTCAAGTTTGATCCATCTTATGATACAGCTAATTAAAATTACAGTACACAATCTTTAAATGAATAGAGATAAATAAATTCTTATATTCTTATTCACAGTTTCTGTTTCATGTCAAAAGTACACAATGTGTGCTTGTACTTTAATTTTTCTCGAGTTTTACATGTCTGGTATCTGCATCTCTTTCTGTGGTGCTGTTTGAGTTTGCTCCCTGGTTGTTGGTTGACACGGACCTCCTACACGCCAGTACTTAAGTGGCAGAATGCTTCTGGCCTTGATATTCTAAGCAGCAGCATGAGTGTCTGCAAAACATGAATTGAATGCAGGACCTGATCACTATTGCTATGTGAGTTTTAAGACTTCTGCACTTGTTCTTAGACTAGTAGAGTCAGTGGCATCTGAAGCTGGGTCAGCCAGTGAACTATGACTGTGAAGGAGCTTGAGGGCTGACAAATGTATTTGAATGTGAATGTTCTATATTTTGTAGTTAATTTCATAGATGAACAATTTTTTGTTAATGGTATTTCTTTGTTTTGACTTTGCTAGGGATGATTTGCCTTTAAAATGATGTGTTACAGTTTTGAGATAAAAATAAAAATAAATACTTATTAAAAAATAAAACCAAAAAAAAAAGGGACAAAGATAAAGCACCCATCTTATTACAATGATGTACTGACAACTAACAGACTTTCTACCCAGCTAGGGTATGCTACATTTAGCTTGCTGTCAACAGCCAAAATTATTATGAATTGAACTATTTCAACAGAGCATTGGATGTACTTATTTCATTATTGTTCATGTTCTATTGTTTGACTTTATGTTAAATCTGCTTTACACCATGAACATGAGCATAGCAGATTACTGAGATTGGAGTGTCAACTGCTGTAAATTTACTGGCTACATAATCACAAATAAATCGAAGGAACATATCTTGAAGGTCCATATGGATCCATTCCATGATTTTTTAAAATTTTTTTCTGTTGTATTTCTTGTAAACCTGGATGTGGGAACACTGCTCTGTATTTACTGAAATAGCAGACAAATGCCTTCAGAGTGTCATATCTACCAAGATGTCCTTATATGGTAACGGTTCCTATTCTCCTTTCCCTGCTACCATGGAAATGAATTTTTATCACCTGCTGCTTGTTACTGGCCTCCCGGTGGTCCAGTGGCAGGATCCAGTGCTCTCATTCCCGCAGCCCAGGTTCAATTCCCGGTCAGGGAGTGAACCCAGCCACTGGGGAACTAACTCTCATTGTTGGTCCCAAGCCCAGATAACATGGGAAGGTTGGGTCAGGAAGGGCATCCAGTGTAAAAACCTGTGCCAATTCAAATAGGACCAGATGATCTACTGTGGCACCCCTGAACAAGGAAAAGACAAAAGAACAACCTCCTGATGCTTGTTCTCTATCTCTAGTTTGGCTTTCTCCTGTTTTTAGCCTTTGTAAATTATTGCTGTGATCCAGGAGATTTTAGCCTAAAAATGTATGCAAGAGACACAAAAATCTCAGACAGAAGGCTAAAGTAAACTAAATCAAGATCAGTTGCCTTAGCAACCAACACTCTTTCACAAATTAACCTTGAAAAAATGTTAACGAGAGTTTACACTGAACTCATCTGTAGTATTTAAAGATCTGGGGATACAATCATCTTTCATTAGTGCTGAAATCCTAGTAGGCGAAATACTTGTGTAATTGTACTATGATTTGTACTTCACTCAATTTATTATTTAAAACTGAACACTTGTTCGCTTATTTAAGAACCTTTTGTTTATTTATTTTTTTTAATATAAAATTTATAGTACACATTTAAACATTATTCAATTAAGTTGAAGAGCTGTAGTGAAGATTCCTCTGAATTTATTTTACAGATTATATGATCTGTATTATAGCATAAGGAAATGAAAAATAATAGAAGTGTCATTTTTCTCAGATTTTTTTTTTTTTATATTTTCTTGAATCAAATATCACTCACTAGTAAGGTGATGATTACATGCACATACATACAGTAATTGACTCAGAAGACATGATGAAGCCCTATTGTATTTCTTCCTTTCTGTGTAAACAAACATTGTAGCATTGGCATTGTATTGGTTGGTAACTCAATGAGACTTACATCTCTCAAATCTCTCACACTCTCACTCTTCTAGTGTTTTTCCACAGCCGACAGCTAGTCCACCATCTCAAGATCACAATAACAGCTTTTTTTCTCTGATGTGGCAGGAAATCAAATGCTGAGGTGGAGTAGCTGACAGATGTGAAGCTGCTTAATTGACCTCCACAAGCTAAACATATTGCAATTAATTAAAAAAAAAATCTAAATGCCTTTCCAGCACCAATTAATAAGATAGCATAAAAAGAAAGCTAATTAATGACAGAACTCCCTTTGGCAAAGTAGATGATTACCTGACCGGGTGGCCATATTTCTCAACACTTCAAACTTTTAACACACGTTTCATTTTCAGATTTGTTACTTGCTGTGTGTCCACTCATCAAACATTATGTTACTTGTTATCATAATATTTGAAAAAAGGTACTACTGAAAATATGCAAAAAAATTTAAAAAATTATAATTCCAAAATTAATCATTAGTCCTTTTTCCTAGTCAGGTTCATAATGAATGCAGAGTTCTCAAAGATACAGGATGTGAGGATGGAATAAACCTTGCCAAAAACACTATGCCAAATATCTATACATGGCCAAATGTTTGTGGACACCTTGCCATTACTTGAAAGACACAATCGCATACAAGAATGTCTTTGTATACTGTAGCATTATAATTTCCCTTTATTAGAACTAACTAAATTAGAACTAAATGTTTCAGCATGGCCATGTGCAAAACAAGGTCCATGAATGATCATGAGTGTCCTGCACATGTTCAAAAAGCACACAATATCGCGGTTAGGTGTCCGTAAATTGAATAAAAACTTCAGTACCTAAGTGGGGGCCAACAATATACAGTACAACTAAAAATGGTACCATGTTGTCTTTTTAGTTGAACTATGAGTAAAGTACTTGTTGAACATCAAATGTTAAATAAAAGAAAAGAAGAATTAAACACAAACATATTTGAGCATACACTAGCAAAAGGAATGTGTAATATAACCTTAACCTAGCTATCTATATTTGGATCTGTCTACTCTACTTTGATTTCCCCACCATGATTTATTAAGTGTGCAATCCCTAACAGCACTCCTCTATTTCATTAATATGAAGGTTAACCTCTCTGTTGCTGAGAGAAATTGCTCATTTGAAAATGGCACAAGGAGCCCCTGAGTTCATAATAGACAGTTACTCCTATAAAAAAACAAAAAAAAAAACAAACCTTAATTCTTCAGTAGCGATTCGAGGGGACACAGGTCACTGAGCAAATTTAGAGGTCATTTATTGTTGAACCATCATTGTGTTACATCTACATTACATTGCTTGTGTGTAGAGCTACAGAAATCTGACTAAAATCCTAAAAGTTTGACTCACTGTGTCACTGAAGACTGATGGATGAATGTCTTCCATTCAGTCCTTATATTAACTCATATTCATGGTACAGTGTAATTATTTATAATATGCATACTCTTAAAAAATTGCTTGTTTGATGCTGTTGAAAAAATAAATTATTTAAAAAAAAAATATTTATACAACATCTGTTAAGGACACATTTTGCCCAGCCTTACGAGATCACGCTAATTCAGCCACGTGCTCTACGTGCTGTTCTCAGGAAGCACAGGGAAATGCTTCAACACATAATGTATGAAAATAAAATTGAATAAGAGGAGAATATAGACAGGATATTACTCACCAATTTCAGTGTTGGACCTTGGCACTTGAATGTGCTTTTAAATGTATCTTGTATTGGACAGAATTGCCTCTGCATCATTGTCTGTTGTGAGCTTGGCTGCTGTGTTGCAGTGCCATAGATTTTCTGAAGGTCCTGATATTAGAATGACAGAAGCAAAGCCAAAGAACCTTGACTGTACATATGAATCAGAGCTACCTATGTAGTCTGTGTACATCTACTTATGAGGACACTTGAGAAAGGAACATGGTGAATCAAGCTTAAACTTAAAACACACAAACTAAAAGAATGCAGCAAACTTGCAAGGTTGAACATTTCAGTATGCTTTTATTCCCCACATCTACTTGAGATTTGTCAAAGTCTAAAATGCTTTGTGTAAAAGATTTCTGTGCTCTACTCCCACCTCCAGCATATGAGCCATCAGTACCTGTGAGGAAAAACCATTTCAAGACCACATGACTGTGCTGAACTGGAGGCTTCCAGAAGGGTCCATCATTAAAAATGACCTAGCATGTGAAATAACACCAAACTCTACCCTTCCATCAAGCTGAACAACAGCCTTCTCTGCAAGTAGCAGGACTGACAGCTTATTAGAGCACATTTTGGCATCGTGAGTATGTTATCTGAGGGCAGAGAAGTTGTCAAAGTGAGAGAAGGTAAGAGAGGAGAATTCAACCCCAGGATTAAGCCACACAAAACTTGTCATTATTTTTACATAAAACTAGGTACATCCCATGATGTTAAATTGTGTGTGGACATCCCCGTCTTATAGGGAAAAAAACTTCTCACCTTCAATTCACTACATATCAACATTCTGCCACATGCACACATTTTGAACTAAAAAGAAACATTCAGTTTGTATGAGACATTTAGCACATACAGTATGTATTTTAACAATAACTGCCTTTATGCTATTAGTAAGTTCTCTTTTTAAGACATATTGAGCATATTGAGAGCTGCCCACTTGTGTAATGTTTATACTTTGCACGACATGTGATTAGATAAGTCTGGCTCAGGAAACTTCTCTTCATAGGAAATCTAACAAGATTTGCATATCAGGTGATTATGTGGTACAGCAATATGGTATATAAAAAACTCTATAGATAACACAACAAGCCTAATTAACTCACAGTCTAAACATGGTTAGATGTTGGTTTCTGGCTTCACAAGCTGAAATGTTAATGACACACAGTGTATTAGTTTTAATGGCAGTGCATTCAAATAAACACAAGTGTACCAAAACTTCATGCGTAAGTTGAACTGAACCAAACGCCGCTTTAATAGCACTTGTCCCCAACAAGTGAAGTCTGCTAAAATTTATTAGGCAAAGTTAAAATACAACCATGACTCATTTTCAGTTTTCTCATTTTTATTTTCAACGACTAAATGTTGTGTGCCATGTTACAGTATTAAAAATACTAGAGAAGGTGTGTACACAGTATGTAGAGTGCAAATAAGATGAAAAAGGAATGCAAAATATAGTGTTTTATTAATAGAATAATAAAAAATATTTCCATGGGCAAATAAATGAAAACTAATCAGAAAATTTCACAGACAGTTGCTACCTAACCTTCTGATGATACAGAGACAGTGCTCAGTTTGAGATGATTACATTTGTCCAATCGATGGTCTACACTATTTTTAGCTCGACCCAGCTTGCCGGTCATGGCATCTGAGTAATAAGAGTAACCAAATTCATGGTGGGTAAAGCCACAGCTCAAATGGTGATGTAAATATTAGATTGTAGGAGGTGAACACTAAGAGGTGCTTCGTTTGAGACAAAGGAAACAAGCCAACCACATCTTTTTAAACTCCTGCTAATGATATTTCACCTTCTTAAACATACACAACAATCTAATCTCCCCTTTGGTCACAGCTCGCAACCTTGTGGTAATTATGGATAATCAACTGTCCTTTTCCTCACATGTTGCTAATGTGACATGCTCATGTCATTTTTTTTCTATACAACATCAGAAGGATTCAGCCATTTTTTGTACAAACAGGCTGCTCGGTTACTTGTTCAGTCTCTTGCCATTTCAGACTGGATTTCTGCAACTCACTGCTGGCAGGTCTACCTATAAACACAATTCGTCCTCTTCAAATGATCCAAAATACAGCTGCATAACTTGCTTTCAACCTGCCTAAATTCTCACACATCACTCCACTGCTGCGCTCCCTCCACTAGCTTCCGGTAGCTGCACACTTCAGATTAAAAACACGGATTCTGGCCTATAAAGCCAAAAATGGACTATCACCTTCTTATCTCAAAGCTCTTATAACTCCTCGGAATTGCACCTCGCACCCTTAGAGCTACCAACACTGCTCTACTGGTCCCACCATCTCTCAGAGGTAGGTATACAGCAAGACTGATCTCTGTTCTGGCACTGAGGTGGTGGAATGAACTTCTACTAGGGGTCCAGACAGCTGAGTCACTGGCTATCTTCAAATGACAGGTGAAGACCTACCTTCTCTCATTTTCTTTCTACATTACTGAAATTTTCTCACTCTCAGCAATCACTACCAAAAATGGTCCTCAAAGAACTCTGCATTTGGCAGACGCCTTACTTACATTATCTATTTTTTAATACAACTGAGCAATTGAGGGTTAAGGGGCACAAAAATAGCAGCTTGGTAGACCTGGGATTGAACTCACAACCTAGCAATTGGTAGTCCAACACCTTAAACACTAGTCTACCACCCCCCTGTACACTCCAACAGTACAGGGCAGAAAGGGTCACAGTGTAACAGTGGGTCATTCTTCAAATGTGCAACTGATGTACTGATATTCCAAACACATTATAGTGCAGCATAAATACCTTTAAGTTACCATGATAAATGCTGAATAGTCACTGGATGGTATTGAAATGTAAGGCCAATTATTAAGATACTTGGTTTTGTGATAAAAAGATTAATGAGCCAGATTTTTGAAGGTGAATTCAGCCAGATTTTCAGCTTCATTTCCTGATTTTTACATCTTGATGTTTTAAACAATTTAGAACATGGCATCTTTATTGGTAGACCACCCAATTTGTAGATGAGCAAAAAGTATAGGAGCATAAAATTTGTAATAAAAACATTAAACTGGCAACACACTAACATCACCAAACTGTTGCATTCTACTTCTATGATGGCTTTCCAGGCTGGTACAGCAGCTCCTTTCAGTTTTTGTTTTGTTTTGTTTTGTTCTGGCGGAATATGACCAGTTGGTTCTCCCTTCAAATTACTTTGCGCTCAGTTGGGTCAAAATCTTATACCTTTTTTCCTGATGAAGCCATTTTGTGTTGTGAGTGTGTTTTGGTCATTGACTTGTTGCATGATGAAGCTCCACCCACCTGTAAATTCACAGGCACAATATTTCTGTAGACTTCAAAATTTTCTATGCTGCTACCATCCTGCGTTACATAATCAATATAGATTACTATTGACATATGCCATAGCCCATACCTCCACCATGCTTCATGGATCATGAGCAGATAATTTCTTTCTCCACACTTTGGCTATTTCTTTAGCTTTGGCACAATCATTAGAGATTCATCTTGGTTTGAAATTCATCTTGTAATTTTTGCGGCTCATATCTGTATTTATCTGCAGATTCGGGAAGTCTGATGAGTAGTTCACTCTTGAAGTCTTCTTCAAATGGTGGATTGTGATGTCTTGACCTCTGCCTGTGGAGGTAATGTCACTGACTGCTGTTTTGTGGGTTTTTCTTCACAACTATCACAGTGTTTCTCATCAGTTGCTGTTGTTTTCTTTGGCTGTCATGTTCTTAGTCTCATTGTTAGTACATCAGTGTTACTTTTCTGTTCCAGGACACTATATTTTAACAACAAATGCAGCCTTCACAACCAAAACCTACAATTTAAATCAAAATAGACTTTCAGTCCTGTTAAATGTTTCTCTACTTTCTAAATACAAAGTTTAAAGATGCAGGCATTAAGACCACATTTCTAAGAAAAAAATGGCCAAATCTTGTTGATCTTGTCCAATACATAAATTACATTGTAATAATGGACATGACAAAAGCTCAAGCAGGAAGGAGGTTCTGAAAAACTCAAAGCATGTTAATCATGTTAAGTGAAGCTCCAACCTGTATCTGCATGACTTTAAGCATTAATTTTCTGCTACATGATTGGCTGGTAGAGTAACTGCATGAATGTGTAAGGATACCTATTAAAGTGGCCAGGGAGTTTATTTAATATATGATTTTTTTTTTTAAGTAAAAAAGGCATGTAAAACTAGAGCATGTAAAACTCCTTTGTCAATCTTTCATTATGTGCGGGGATTTACTAAATATGTTACCGAAAGTAAACCATAAAACATTGCTGTTTTAGATATTTAGATAGCAAATACTTATTATGCTTTGCTGAATTCATTTCTTACCTGTAAAACCTGGTGGCTGAAACATGGATGGCATATTTTAGTTTACTTTGATATCTGAATATGTGAGAATATAAATGACGCTTGCCAAGTAAGAAAAAAAGTCAAAATTTGTAGCTTTCAACTGATTACATATAATCTGATTCAAATGAATTTTTTTGAAGCCACATTATGGCTGCTTGAACTGCATAATGTATGCACCTTGCCTATTACCAAGGCTTTCCACAGGCGACTTTAATTCAATCAACAAGACATAATCTGTCCCTCTTGCATAACTATGAATTTTAAAACAAGCATGTTATATTCATTTTGCACACAAGTTACAACTACACTTTTTTTTATTTTAAAGTGATCAATATTTAAAAAACAAAACAAAACAAAACAAAAAAAACACTTTTTACAGAGTCACAAAACAGCTTCAAAGCAACATAGATCACTGCATTCCAAGACCTTTAAGCAATGAAAGCATGTGGCCTTGAATTACTGTGAGATGGTAAGGAAATAAAAAAACGGAAAAACATTGTCATATTGACCTCAGATTTTTCTTACCTTTATAGGAGTCTATCAATTGAATTTATCCTGAAAAACAATCCACAGGTACAGACATCCAGCTGTGTTATTAATCTGCACAGCTGAATAGCCTTGAAGCCTTAAGATGGAAAAAAAAAAGTTTTTTTCATTTTGATAATTGCAGTCAGAGCCCAGAGGGTGCACTGACAAAACAACACCAGCATTCAAAGAGATGATTGAGTAATAAAGGCTGATGGAAACAAGCAATAACTTAAGTGTGAACAAAACAAGCTCATTTACTAAAGCAAAATGTCCACACAGTGAAGGTACTTATGTTTTTTCTTCTGCAATCGCCAAAGACCCAGCCAAGCTTCAGTTTGAATAAAATTAATACCAATATAATAAAATTATGGAAAAGGATGTGCAAAAGTTCTTCAAACAGTGATGGACTACCGGTCACACTTTCCCCAGAAAACTCTATCACTTAATAAAGTTATAAGTTAAAAAAATACTTTACAGTACAAATATTCAGATAATGACAAACAATTTAATCTAATCACATTATGTAATTTCTGGTCAGAAGAATGTATGTTTAATTGAGGATCTAATGTTTCCGAATGAATAAACTGTAAAATCACTATGTCATCATAGTGAATTAATTGAGTACAGGAGGGCAAAGCTTTGCACTTAAAATTTCCTCCAGGACTGTTTATTTTTTTCCCATGCATAGTTTGGACAAATGTGTAGTGGAACATTTAATAGAGACTGCAATTAAAAAAAAGAACAAGGTATGACATTCATAATCATTTTTCCAACAATGTTTGTAATTATACACAAAATACCTTAATTAACTTTGTTAATTCAAATGTTTATCAGTCCTTCAGACATAGGATTGGACAAGGAAAAGTGCTGTCAAACTTAAATACAATACAAAAAAAGCTTCTTAAAGTAAAACATTCAGCATTTTTATACACCACAGTGCAATAAAAACAGGAACCAGATAGGTAAAATGGGCCTTCAGCACTGGTCAAGAGTATGTGATAGTTAGGAAAGGCAAAACAACAGAATAATAAACAGTTGTGTGTGGCATACAACTGGTGAAGCACCAATTCAAACCCACTGCACAGAGAAATCAAACCTTTATGGTCTTTGTAACACCAGAAACGGCTCTAGTAACGGAAAAAAGTCCACTTGCTAGCTGTTTCAGACATACCCATTTGTGTCTTCAAATAAGGCTTTGCAAGGTAGCTTGTTCAAGGTGTAAAGATTGCACTACGCTGCAACTTTCAAATGACAAACTCCTAAAGATTAACAGTTAGTCAGAGAGGGAATTGTTGGGATGCACTGGGATACCAGTGTGACTCAACACTTTGCAAGACTGATTAAGTAAATCTTTATTTTTGCTAGAACCCTCTGAAGTATATATTTATATGCTAAACTTCATTACTGGATTAAAAATGGAAACAACAGCAACCTATAGTCACACACCATACACGATTTGTGAGTGGGTGTAGAGAGTGTCCATACTATATTACAGTACAGACAACGGTTTATCAGCAGGTCGACAGGGCTGTGAATGTGTTTGTGGAGTGACAGAGTTAAAGAGAGAGAAGGGGTACTGACCAAACATCCTCATCCCATCTCTCAAACAAAACCTTCATGACGATTCATAATGGACTGGTGTTCTCAACCACCTCATATAAAACCCCTGACCCAGTGTAATGAGCCAATACTGAGAAAGAATCTAGTGCAATCATGATGCACTATTCCAACACTTACCAATCAGATACTATAAATGCAATGCTGACAACTGTGAAAACAGGAGTACTCAGTGTCCCAGAAATTACTATAAACAGGCACATACCTAAGAACTAAGAACATACAATAGACTAGCCTTGAAATGGTTGCTATTAACAGTATGAAAAAAATATATATACACATAGAAACAAAAATATAAATCTTTTTCATAAAAAGACAGTAGGTAGTATTCTGTGAAAGTAAAATAAGTAAAGACACATATGTTCATATAATCCCTTCTTCAAATCTTCCATGTGGAACCGGTAACTTCACAAAACCAGTATCGATTGAGCTACTCTGGTTTTCTTTTTTCTTATAAAATGATGCTTCAGTGTATGGACAAAAATATTGTAGCACATCATGAAATTAAGAGTCTTGAGTTATACAATTACACTAAAGGACAGACTTTCCCCAAATGAATAACAATTAATGGCTCAGAAAACTACAATCGGTCTGGGACATGATACATAATGCTACCACTGAAATAATCAACATCAACATCAAGCACACGAGTGATTAAAGCAAAATGAGTGAATTAATATGAATAAATGTGGGATCTAGTGCCCCATCAGCAGATATAATACATGGGTTAAACTTGGCGGGGCCTTTATAAGTATAATTATAGGTCAGTGGGCACATTTCTGTGCACAGTTAGCATGTTGCATTATTTAGTGTGATATAAATGTGACCCATAATAGGCAATAGGTTACCATAGTAACAACAGCAGAAAAAGCAGGGTTGCCATTGCAACCTCAGCCCCTGGACAGTAACAGTCCCACTTTTATACAATGTTGAGATTGGGCAGGGCAAAGCCACATGCACAAGTGACACTTGGCACTTGCAGAGTTGATAGTAATGATGTGACTGGATGTGAATGGCTTACTTTACATGTTCAGCACTGTGGGAGGAGCAGTAGTACTTTTTGTGTGCAATGAATGTGGACAGGCTGCTGAATTTGATGTTGCACAGCCGACAGTAGCGAGTATTCCCATTTTGTAATGCCGTTGCAAGGACTGCCTTGGGTGTAGTTGAGGCACTGGGGCTTACATCTTTCTCCGGGACAACCAAGTGAGTGGTGGTGTATCCTTGTGAACCCAAGTCTCTCAAGGTATCAGACACAGGTGACACAGTCAGTGGAATTGAGCCTGTGGGTGAGAGGGCAGGAGGGGCTGCTTTAGGAGAGCCAGCACCAATAGGATGTTGTGGTATAGGGCTTCCATTGAGCAGTGGAGAGGAGGGAGAGGCAGGATCCCTCCTGGTCCGGCCATTTACACTATCCCTTTGGGACCTGGGGCCTGGCTTGGGAGGTGTTAGTGGAGCTCCATTGCGAGGACTGAGGCTGTTGCTTGGACTAACACTGGGAGGCTGGACCTCAGTCTGCTGCTGCGTGGTAACGACCAGCCTATGAGCCGTCCTGAAATGCTCCACCAGATCAGAGGTCACTGCCCGATTAGGAGGGCAGTAAGGACAAATCATAGGAGGACTGCTGGGGGTCTTCACCCCAGACACAGAATGAGAGGTAGACTCCAGACTGTGTAAGACAGAGGTATGAGGGACCACAGTGGACTTTCCAGTTTGGTGGCTTTTGGTGTCAGGATGGAGATCAGGAACTCTGTTCTTAGGGGAAGTGGAAGCAGGTCTCTTAAGCCGATGCAGATGCTCTCGCGTTTGAGGTTGCAAAGCGGTGGCAGGGCAATAGTAGGTTTTGTGAGCCAAGTAATTCTCAATGCTGTTGAAGCTAATACTGCAGGCTGTACATTTGTGGTAATCTGTAAGGGGTAATGCTGTTATATTATTTCCTCTTGAGTTCTCCCTCAAGCAGGGCTTTTTGCTAAGATCAATGGGGCCATCAGCCTCTGGACTAGAACTGCAAGCAGCGCTGGCAACTGTGGCCCCAAGTGAGCTGGCACTGGCACACTCTTGTTTCACTGGCAAGCCTGGTACAGCAGGGAGTGCAGCAGCACTTGCCAGAGCCTCATTCCGTGCCATGTGGATTTCATACATCTTTTTGCGTTTCCGTGTACGAATGGGCTGTGGCACAAAGGCAACCTTGCCTGCCACAAGACGCTGGTTGGAAGGGTCGTGACGTGAAGCACAGTAAAATCTCTTATGAACAATGTAGTTCTCATGTCTGCTGAAGTGGATATTGCAGGCCTGGCAAAAGGTGCGAGTGGGATCCTCCTCCAGGTCTTCAGCTGATCCACTGATTTCTGCAGGGCTTTGACTCCCCTCACTTACCCTACCCCCTCCAGCACCCTCACCCTCTGAGGAAGATGAAGATGCAGTTTCTTTCGGTCCTGGAGTCTCACTCTTAACCTCAGTTGGATTGGTGTCTGTAACTGGCACAGCCACTGCAGAGTCAGTGTAGCTTGGGGAAGCTGATGCTGTAGAATTACCTGGCCCTGCTTGTGGAGAGGCATCATTACCTGAAAGGGACACTGCGGTTACTGGATCATCTGTCACAATGCCAGATCCCTCCCCTTGCTGGTGTCTGCTTGAGCAGTACAATCTCTTGTGGGCATAATAGTTGTTGATGTTATTAAAGGTGATGTCACACTCAAAGCATGTTGCCCCCTTAGGAACACCAGCAGGAGAGCCTGTAGAGTAGAAACCCTGTGCAGTTGCTGGGACCTGCCCACTCTTGAGCCTACTATGAACCATCTCAGACATTTTGGCCAGAATTTCGGATGCCTGGGGCATGATGGCAGCCTCAGGGCTGAAGAGGTAAGGGGGCAGAAACAAAGTTCCACCAGGTAACACTGATCCTCCTGCTCCCAAATGAACAGGGCTAGAGCCGGGAATGGGACTGGCTGGCTCTGCCTTCACTGTAATGACTGATGGGCTCTTAGGAGAGGTAGGTATGGGAGAGCTTGGCTCTGTTGCACATGCACTATGATTGTCATCCTGCTCTTCGACCGTTGTTTTGATCTCTGAGTCAGACTGTGGCTCTTCCTTTATCTTCAACTGCTCTGGAGAATTACAACCACGGGAGGTGGCTGCTCCACCATTGGCCCCAGGGCTAGAAGAGTCTGGTCTGGGCATGCTGGCTGACAGCTCTTGGTCCTGAGACTCTGAGAGCTCTGAGGTTACAGGGCTACCTTGCTGCGGTGTTTCGCTCCTTTCAGCAGGAATCCTGACCTCCAGGTGGGTGTGGACATGCTGTTGGAGCAGAGCAGGTGTGTCTGCAGAAAATCCACACACTTGACACTTCAGTAATATGCCAGAGTCTCCAAGATTCAGGCCTGTTGGACAAAAGTAAAGTGTGAGTAACAACATTTAAGAATTTGGAAAGCAAAGCAAATTAAAGTCATAAAATGAATTCTAGACTGGCTTGCTCTGGTATGTTTTACTGACAGTCTACAATTTAATAAAGCTTGAGACTCAAATGGATTAGGTAAGTTGAATTGTAATGACTACCTGTGGTCACTGGAAGTTTGGGGGAGTAGCCTTCACTGCGAGAACCAGGCTGGCACACCATGTGGCTAGTGACCAGATGGCTGTAGAGGATGTCTCGAGTTGTAGAGATGAATCCACAGCCATGACACACACCATTCAGAGTGTCAGTGTGCACCTTCAAATGCCGCTCACAGTTGGCCTTAGTAGTGAACGCAGACAAGCAGATCAAACAAACAAATGGACGCTCACCTGGAGAAGACACAGATGCATAGATTGTTAGGCAAACAGTATGCATTGTGTTTTGCTTACACATTTTGAAACTAGAAAATGGTTAATGAAAAGCACTTAGTGTTAAATTGGCAATGCACAAAATGAATTATTCATGAATAATAATTGAGAGGTCTGAAAGATGAATTGAAATGGACAGTGAGAGGGTAACAGAGAAAGGGAAGTGTGAGAAAAAAGTACAATAAGAGAAAAGCAGTAGAAAAGCTGAAGAGAATAAGAGAGTAATAACGAAACGGAGAGAGAGAGAGAGAGAGAGAGAGAGAGAGAGAGAGAGAGAGAGAGAGAGAGAGAGAGAGAAGAGAGACAGAGAGAGAGAGAGAGAGAGATGAGACTCACCACTGTGTGTCCTCATATGGATCTCCAGTGAGCTAGCACTGGGACAACTCTTGTTGCACTGGGGAAATGGGCACACCCTCTCATTAGCGTATGAGTCTTTGGGTTTGTCCTGTGGAGGAGAATCCGTGGCCTTTTGCTTCTGTCGGCTGGCACAGTAGTACATGAGATGAGCTTGCAGGTTCCTCTCACTTCGGTACCAGATTCCACAGTCTTTGCACGGGAAGATATCCTCTGAAAAACACACCCAGAAATCAGTTAATATCATGGAATTAAAGAATCAAATATAATTTCTGTGTTAGCTCTAGAATGATTTTCCTGCTATTAGTAGTAGTTCAATGTGAAAAGATATTTTATAATAAATTATATATTTTATAATAATTTAGCTTTATAACAAAACCCATAGGGGAATACACTTTGCTACTGGTAGTGAATTAAACAGGTTTTATTTATATCTGAATATTAAATACTGACACAATCAGTTTAAATGCATCATAGGTGTGGGCTATACCAAGTCACATACAATGTATGACACACATTAAAACAGAGCAAGCAAACCGCCAATCTCCAAGGCAACAAGATTGAGAAGATGTATAATTATACAGAACTGGTGTCAAGGCATGTTAAACAAGGTATATTGGATAATGACCGCAGCACCCCATAATTACCTGTCTCTTTACAACACTGCTAATGCTACATGACTGAAGAATAGAGCTGATCAAGTTTTAACCTTTAGCTCGATTTACTGAGATTAATTATGAACTCATTATAGCACAGATGTGTCCACTCCCACGCCTTGCACAACTCAGCAACCTATAGCAAAATGCAATGGAGATAGACAAGAGAGTGTGAAAGAGAAAGAGTAAAGGTGTATGTACAATACAGCTGTACTCTATTCTAAGTGAATTAACCGTCTCACTTGCACTCAGATGAATCAATACTGCCACCTAGTGGTGACATGACTAAATGTTTAATGTTGAAACTTTAATGTTGCTAGTTTATTCGTTTTTAAACCCCGTCCCGATTCTATCCTAATTACTGAACTTTTCTAAGATTTCATCTTTAGGGGTTTTAGCCCTCTGTGAGAATTTAAAACAAGAAGAGTTTTATATTATATATTATATGACTACATAGTAAGCCAAAGGTTATGGTATTATTAAATGGCAAAAGTGGACACCAAAATTTTATGCATGATGTAATGAGGCCAGTCTTGGATTGTATGTATGTGTGCAATGAATGCAGTCATTAATAAATAAATATTCACGAGACAAATACCAAATCAATAAAATGTTATTTTTATTTAGTACTGATATTGCATTAATATTTCGCTTGTGCTATCAAATCTATAAATCTTTCTATGTAATAAGAATAGTGACATTTCACTGCTTTTGGTTGATTTTGGTTGCCGCCGTTATAGATAAATGCCTCCAGCTCTGACTGCGCGTGCACGCTGCGCGTGCCTGTGCTTCTCCGTACAGCGTGCGGACGTGCGTAATGCAATCTAGGGGCAGTGATTCGCCAAACCTCCCTTATTGCAGTCGCACACATTTCTGCTGATTTTATTTTGTAGTAACGAGTAACGAAGATGCTTAATGGAAATATAACGGAGTAAAAGTATACTTTTTATCTAGGAAATATAGTGGAGTAAAAGTGAAAGTTGACAAATTTAAATAGCTAAGTAAAGTACAGGTACGTGAAATCTCTACTTAAGTACAGTAACGAAGTATTTTTACTTCGTTACATTACAACACTGCACACACACACACACACACACAAATTATCTTGTAAGATATTAGTGACTCACTGTTAACAACTGCAGTTGCCAAAATGGCAGCCATGCCAGCCTGTTGTGGGAGGAGCTGGATATCAGAAGGCAGGGTTGCTGGGTACTCTGGCTCCTCCTTCACTGGGGGTTTATGAGTTTGGGTTGAAGCTTGCTGTGCTGCACTAGAAAGGATGGCCACTAAAGCATCTCCACTAGAGATCTCTTGAGTGAGTTTACAGTACAGATCATCATCTGAAAAGATAACAGACAGAGGCTTCAGTAAAACTGAAAGCAATCAGACTTCAAAACACAACATCTAAACCTAAGCTGAAGCAATTCAGGTTGACCATGAGGAATGTATAAACTGTTGACAGACTGAAACACTATTTACCCAGCTCTAGTTTTAGTTTATCATCAATGTCAATGTCACATGAGTTGTATATATATTATATATAAATATATTCATCATATGAATATAAATGCTTGTTTAATGATTCCTGACTCTTAGGAACCATAATGATGGGGGTTAGAGCCATTATAGTCACAGGAGTGTGCTGAGTCGGTTGTATGGTTTGAGTGCTATAGTACCTTGACTGTAAATGATGCAGTTTGCTTCTGAGGAACAGGAGGTCACAGGGATTCTTGCAAGCCAACAGTCCTCATCCTCACACACCAGACTCTACAGACAAGAAAATATAGACAATAGATAGAAAGAGTAAATATCGGACTCATAATAACAGAAAGATTAAAGTGCTCTGTCACAAAACCATTTTAAATTACTCCATATTCTCCAAGTATAACCAATTAAGTCTAAGGATAATCTATATAATATATCCTGTTAACTCTTTTAGAGGAAGACCTTATAACACCAAAATTGCAGGGTGCTCAAGGGAATGGCGATAGAGAGGGCCATTGAAGACAAAAAGGAAGACATAAAATAACACAAAAAAGCGAAGGGAGATATGTCACTACTCTAGTGGCTGAATATGCAAAGCTGTGTGTGTGCAAATATGCACGTGGGCAAATATACGCAAATGCTATACCTATGGAGACTTAGGAATATATCCGTTATACCGTGTGCTCTATTCTATTCTGAGCTATGTATGTATATAGCTATGGATACATTCATTCACAAAGAAACACATAAATGCTCACCCACATCCACATGCAGGTATACAGACAATTAATGACTTGCATACACAAAAACAAAAGGGAAACAAATGATGTCCAGGTTAACTTGCTTATATGAATTACTGATTCAATTATGAGATTTATACACTGCTCAACAATAACAGTGAAACCAGTGACCAATGTAAATAACAGCAAAGGCACCCCTCAAATCAACTCATTTTGCATAGTTGATGTATTTTAAGCAGGAAAAATGGGAAAGCGTAAGGATCTGAGCAACTTTTGTGATTGCTAGATGGATGGATCAGAGAACTTCCAAAATGGAAACTGATGCCTGTGGGAGGCGAAGGCTAGCCGTCTGTTCTGAAATCACATAAGGCCTACTGAAGCACAAATCGCTGAAAAGGTTAATGCTGAATGGCAGGGTGATTACCTCGAGAAGAGAGGGCACAAGGAGGCACTATGGAAAGAAGTCCAGATTGAAGAGGCAGTGTGATGCTCTGAATGTTTTGCTGGGAAACCCTGGATCCTGTCAATCATGTGGATGTAATTTGACACATACCACCTACCTAAACATTGTTGCAGTTGTGTTCACCTTTTCATGCCAAGGGTATTCCATAATGGCAGTGGCCTCTTTCAGCTGGATAATGCATACTGCCACACTGCAGAAAGACTTCAGGAATAGATTGAGGAACATGGCAATTCACTTGGCCCCCAAATTCCCCAGATCTCAAGATACTTTGATGTGCTGGACAAACTCCAATCTGTGGTGGACCCACCTCACAACATATGATTTAACAGGCCTGCAGTTAATGTCTTTGTACCAGATACCAAGAGGACCTGCATAATATTAGGCAGGTGGTTCAATTGGCTGATCTGTGTATAGTGTAATCAAGATACCTGCTACGAAGAGTCAGGTCTGTACTACTTAATGGTCTAAATCTCTATTCGCCACACCTGCTGCTGTTCCCATACTGCCATTCTCTTAGCAATAGAACCTGTCCCTTGTAATCCTCTGTTAATAAATGTCACAGATATAATGACAAAAGTGTTTATTGTCGGGAATCTCCATCCAAGAATTAAATATAGTACCAAACTAGTACTTCAATCCACTAGTGGCCCTTCTACTTACACTAGATGGCAGTAGATCCTCAAAGCCTGTTACAGTATCAGGAGCGTCACACTCACTTTTTTGCACTGCACAAGAACAGCTAAGCAGCTGCTCCTGCGGATGCATCGGTCCACATATCCCTGTCATCCTACCAAACATTAAAGACTAGCGAATATGAAAGACATCTCTTCAGCATAGAAGCCAAGGATGAAAGGAACCAAGAGTCAGGGCAGTGAGATGAGACAGCCAGCCATGGAGGACAGCTGAAGGGTTTCTTTCTAAATCTGTCTGTTCTTGCCTGAAGATATGGTCCGTATTGTATTTCATGAGGAACTAGTGCTGATAAGGAGATAGGGCTCCTTTTGTTTTAATTTGAAACCCAATGCCGGAGCCGTCTGTGCCATAAGTGCTGCGTGCTTCTGCTAATTTGTTTCAGACTCATTTAACACGACTCGACTTTGGGCTGCACAAAAGGAGAGGGCAGTGTGTTCAGCCACCCTTTCTGACTCAACACGCATGGCCACACCTGTTCACAGATTACACACGTTCATTCACAAGCTTTCCTTCTCTCTCATACACTTGCTCACACAAAGCAGAGAAATTTACTATGCAATTGCTTTCGCAAATACTTCAGGTCATGGCAAAATATCAGGCTTAATGTCTGCTGTTGAATTCAATAAATAACTAACTTTTCAAAATTGTAAATATATAAAACCTGATTTTTAAACTACAACCATTTTACTCCAACAATGAAGGGCGCTAGGGGAAGTACACAATGAAACCTTCTGGCTACAAAATTGAAATGATTTGGATTTGGAGCTTAATAATTTATAAACATTTTTTCCTGGAAAAAAAAAAATCATAAATACCTTAATACAAAAATGCTTTTAATGCCCCTCCGCCCCGATAACTGCCTTCAGATTTCCATTATAAATAACTATAGAGTAAACATGCATTCAGTTCTTTACTCAATACAGGGTAACAATATATATTAACTGATAATGTTAAATAAAAATGATAATTACACTACAAAAGCTATAGTCATCTTAACAAATAGACAAAACCTAACACTAGACAGTTCATAATGCTACAACCTTAATACCAAGCATCTATGTTGCTGTAAATCATTCAATCTGTCTTTTTATAATCATTTTTTAAAATCATAATAAGGAATGTAATTTCATCTTTCATTTAATCTTTTATTAGTATATAGTTATTTAGTATGTGTAAGAGCCAGTGTCTTGAGGAAGGTGTTTTTAAAGAAAAGCTGAGAATAGCTAAAGCCATGGTGCAAAGTTACTAGAAGGAAGGAGTATATGATACAGGATTAAAAGTCATTCAGATTTAGGTGTCAGTACTGTGTCACATGCTCTATTTCTATTGATCATCTATTTCTATTGATCATCCCTTTATATCTCCCCACTCCTTTGTTCTCTCTCTTAAATCACTTCATTTATGTGAACAAGCATGCATACAGAGTAATAAGGACCAGAAATGATTAATGACAATAATAATAATAATAATAATTGTTATTAATCTTCTCTCTCTCTGCTCTAAGCTCTTCAACGCGAGTCTTTGAGGTGCATTCTAAGCCGCCTCGTCCGAGTCCCAGTGCCTCATGAATATTAATCCTGGCTTTAATCTGCTTGATTCCCGCACTGCTGCCACCCCGATGATAGCCGATCTAATTATTTGGTCTGATATTAAGCAGCAACCCTGCCACACACACATACCCACATATTATCAAGAAAATAGAAGCACCTTCACTACACGCACATGCACACGCGCAAACACACCTACCTTACCCTCCTTATGAAGACTTTCTATTCACAGAAACAGGAATGCAGCTAATTAATACTATGCCAACACCTAAATACAGTCATAAACTCAACCTCAATGACCGAAAAGAAACTTATTCAGTATGTATGTATGTATTTATTTATTTATTTTTAAGCTAAAAACTTAGTGTTTTCTTCTTGGAGACCAGTGAAATATTCCAAAAACATGAACACCCAAGCAAAGACATATGATCACTAGCTATGCACATACAACAAACTATTATCCCTCACAAAAATACCTTTACACTGAAAAGTTTCATGCAAATGACAGGGCTGATTTCATCTCTCTATTCACCCAGAGAAATGCACATGAAATCCCTCTTCTCTTCCCTGAGAAGATACCTTTACACTGAAACAAAAAATACCTTTACACTGAAAAGTACAAAAATATCTTTACACTGTAAAGTTTCATGCAAATGACAGGGCTGATTTCATTTCAGATCAATCCAGTTTTGAATTGAAGTGTTGGTGACTGAAAATTTGGATTCAGATGTGTATGTATTTTAGAAGATGCTTCATTTTTACATTCAAAATGCACTTCTACTTTTTTAATGAATTTTACAAATTTTATTATTACTTGAAAGTATACATTCAAATGTATCTCTGCATCCACAGATCTCAAAGTTTTCGTAGATTTCATAAACCATAAAAACTGTAGTTTAAGTTGTTGATGTTTAGTTTGATTTCTTATGCTGCTTGAAATCTTATCTTCACTTATCTTTTTAAATTTAGAGGGACAACACACAATAAGGCAGAATCCCAAATTGCTCACTAGTCACAGTTTAAGCTTTGTACAACTACATATACTGTAGGTCCATTAGAACAACTTCTAAAATTGTTCTGCTTTTGAAGAATGTGTCAAAATTTATATTGTTTGCACTGACATGATTCTGATATTTTTGTGACAACAGTAATATGGACAGTTTTTATGGCTTTGAAATAAAGATTTTGAACAAGTTCAAAATTCACAGCAATGTCTCTTTTCAGACCCCACTTTAGACAATCGGAAAAGGTGCATAATCAAGACCCGGCTCATTGTCACTTCTCTTCTTCTCTATTTTTCTATGCTCTGGAACGTTATCTCTTCATTTAATCCACTCCTCATCTATCCCTAGCCCTCTTTTTATGCACCGACACACTCTTTGTCTCCATCTCCTTCTCACTATCTATTCCTATCCCGTATCTCTCCGCACATCCCTTTCTCACCCCCCTTTCTCTCAGCCTCCACTCTCCCTCTGTCTGCCCCTCTCTCTATCTCTCCGCTACAGGAAATGGTTTCTTTCCCAGCAGGGGGGTGGAGAAGGGTGCACACTGTCCCAAACAAAGAGGTCAGTGTGTGAATCCTCCAAAAATACAGAGAAGAAAAGGAAGGAAGATAATAATCAGAAAGCTTCTCTCATCCGCCTCACACACACACACACACACACACACACACACACACACACACACACACACACACACACACACACACACACACACACACACACACACACACACACAGACACAGACACAGACACAGACACAGACACATTTATACCTACAAATACATGCTCACGCCTCTGAGCGACCAGCACTTATCTCTCCAAGAAAAATTTGATCGGCTCCATGCAAACAATATAAAAATATAAAACTGTTGATACTTAAAACGGATGAGATAAGAGACTAGAAAATGAGGCACTCTTGGAAAGCAGGCTCCTAAACTGCCGGAGATGAGGTTCAGAGGTTTTCCCTCATCTCCCCACCTCTCTCTACCGCTCTCTCCCTTTCCCTTTCCTGACAGACTTCAGGCATAGCACAGTTAGATCATCAACTATTCAACACATAAGAAGCCCCTCTTCTCTACCCCTCCTCCTTCAGGCACTCTTCCTTGTAATTTTGCCATCAGTTATCCTCCAGGTGTTTTTCTCCAGCATTTCACTTTTTTCCTACGCTCAGCATTCCTCGACTTACTTTGGGCTACCCTGCATTAACCCTATTGTCCTGCCACTGTAGTAGTAGACTGATTGTAGGTACACCCTTCATATGCCCTCTCAATACCACACATGATGTGCTTTTCCAACCGGATGCAGCCTGGCATGCTTTTCCCTCGATCACTGAACAGATAATTGAGAGAAAATATAATTGAAAGTATTCATGCATCGCTTTCAGCAAAAAGCTTGGGCACTGAGGGGTGACCCTCTGAGACACTCTACTGGCTGATGTAGATAGACTATAGTGATAGAATGCATGGTAAACAAACCCTATCAGAATGAGTGCAAGACAGCGAGAATGAGGTGGAAATAGTGAGGGCACCTCACCTTCACACGCCCTTCGTGGGGTGGAGGCTGTTGAGAAAAGTGCAGAGCCCCCAAAAAGTGCTGAAGAGAGGTGGGTGGTACTGCTTATCAGAACAGTTCTCCTGGAGAGATTATTGGAGGATTAGGGGAGATGCTTGTTTCTAAAACATGATGAAAAGACGCTTGGCACGAGATAAGACTTTGAACTCCAAACTCTTCATCAATGCACCTTCGGGCAGTTTTTTTTTTTTTTTTTTGCAAAGCAGTAAGCATGGCAAGGACGAGGAAACAAAAGCCAAAAGCTACCTGTTTGCTGAAGTTGCTCATCACTCATTAATATTTTGTTTTTCTGACTGGCCCAGGAGCTTCTACAGTGCTGGTGTGGCCTCAGCATGCACAGTCAGTCTTTTTCTTTGTAAGGTTAGAGATTTGATATGCTGGGTCTTATTTCACATTCAAAATCCAGTGACTATTAGAAAACAGACTAAATGCTAGACTTGCAAATTCTACAGTAGTACCCAAATCTAGAAATTTTCATGGTACATACTACATAATAATCACATTTGTTCAGGACAGAGAAACACACTAAACACAAGTTTTCAATATTTAAAATAGTTCCTCGGATTAAAACAGTTAAATATTTTTTCTTAAATATAATGGTACATAACTCTGTACAAGAAATATTAATGAAGTATTTTATTTTAATGAAATGACATTTTAAATGTTTCAGAGAGCAGAATTCTTCTTGGACAAGAATATGAGTACCAATATATTAAGGTTGTGTGCATTTGTGGGACTGGTATATATAAAGCAAGCACTGATTTGTACGGGCAAAATAATGCTGATCGCTTACTAGAGCAGGGCATAGGAAAGGCACATTTGTAGAGTGAGTGTAAAGCACATAGGTTAGGCAGTGATGCCAGGTCAGGACTTTCACCTTACACTGGTGCTGAAACTGCCACAAAGCTAAACACTTCTTCCCCGTTAGAGCTGCTTCAAACCTGATCACTCAGCTTTAACTGACCCATTATGCAAGTCCTGCAGCACAAACAGGCTTATAGGGGGTGATGGAGGCTGTGCTATATTTTGCGATAAAGGAATAAAAAGTCCAACATGCTTTTAACATTAAAAAAAATAAACAGCAGAGTGTATGATTTTGTCGTGTGCATTATCACTTGCTTGTGTTCGGCTTAATCCTTAGACTGTGTGTACATTGTTTGAGTGTGAGTGAGTGCCTTGGCTCAGAAGAACTGGCCCTGACCCTCTGTGACCCCCTCAGTCTAAGCCTCGGACAGCCAAGTAGGAGGATATGGAGGGACAGCGAGTGAAGCAGGAATGTGCGATTCTCCGGACGTTATCTTGTGCAGATACACACTCCTTCGGCTCACAGATAGTGCTGTGTGAGAGGGAGAGCCGATGTGATAGAATACGAATGTGAAAGTTCCGAACTGAAAATCATCAACAAAGCCCTGCTTCGATAACAAGGTTTGAGGAAGGGAGGGAGGGAATGAGAAAGAGATTAAGAAGAGGAGGAGGAGGTGGTGAAGGAAAGGTGGAGGGAGGGGGTACGGACCTAGAAATCCTGATAATAAATGAAATCTTAGAAATGAGAGACTATCAAGGCGAAATCAATCATTGAGGTTTGTTGTCCAGGAGGATGGCGCCATGCGGAGATAAAAGAGAAGCGTCCGTCTGGTGGGGGGAAGCGATGAAGCAGCCAATCACACACAGGGTTCAGCCAACAAACCCGCACCGCTCAGAGAAAAAAGGAGGCGAGTTTATTCGACAAGACATCAAAACCCCAAATTTGCATACACCCATATGCATCTATTCTCTTTCCCTGCTTATTAGGATAGTGTAAATTATATCTCTACCACAGTAATATCTGATTTGTGTATTTCAAAAATTTACATTAAAATAAAGAATCACACATTATGAATCACACATTAATGTGTAATTTATTTTTTTTCTATCTCTATTTTTTTGTGTGTGAATGATGAAAGAGGGAACGTCTACAGTGTGTTATCTCTACATGTTCAACTATTTGGCCAGACATAAGAAATCTCTCTCACATCACTGGATGGATTTCCAGTTCATGGTTGTAGGCTTAGTAATGTGGAAATCATGTAAAGAGAAAACCAAACACTAACACCGCTTCCTTTTAGAAATATCCAAACACTTCCAAAAATGTAACTAAAAGCTTTTTTGACCCAGCCCAGTTACCTGATTGGATACTCCATTTACAGATTCATCTGATTGGATGCTTCCAGAGAAAGGTCCCCAGAGTGTGTCCACCAACAGGTCCTTGCGAGCCAGAACCTTAGAGTCCTCTTGTACATCACATAGCTTCAAATCATCTGTTTGAACACACAGAGGAAAAAACAGCAGGGAAATATAATCAGTATTACAAATACGATTATATTATAACATGAGCACCCTAAGATATAGACGCCTAAAAAGAAGTCAAAGCTGGTGTTTCCAAGTGATGCAACAGAAAAGCCTACTCTATCACCGGTTAGTTGTAATGGTGCCATGTCCGGGAATCAAGGGACCAAAAAATGCCATAGTTTCTGGGTTGGAGGAATGGCATTCTCTCTCCATCACCTGTCAATCACACTGACACTAGCCAATCACATCTGTCTGTTAGCTTATGTATGGGGAAGACCACAGATCGGGGGGCTGTCTCAGGGTTTTACACAGAACCATGACACACAATGAGCAACAGTTTGAAAAGATACATTTGGCTTGTCTCTGAGAAAGCACATGTTAGCCTTCACCCTCCACAGTTATTAGATGTTGTATAATAGAAGAGAGCTGGTTAGTGTGTAGGGAATTGGCAGGTGACCAAATTCAAGGGGAAAATGTGAGAAAAGATACAGAAATCAAAGAGTAAGTGAAAGGAAAGCAAAGCTTTAACTAACTACTGGGTGTTGATTCACTGAGCTTCTTTAAAATTAAACAATACTAAACAAGTGGTCTTAATTTCACTTTGTATAACTGTTTATCTTCTGATACTGTACGTTTCTCATAAAGACAGATGATAAAGAGTGAAGCCTTTCAAATACCAACTGAATGCATTAATGTACAATGCACAGCCAATTACCTTGAGAGAAGGAAAAAAAAGTCATAATCATTATCATCATGTCTTGCTATTATTTACATTTAACTGCAAATTTTGTGCAAGAGCTTTAGCCTCGGATCTGTGGCCTCGGTACAATGCTTTGTATTGTACTGCTTCAACTTCAAGAGAAATGTACCAGCTTTCTTATGAACATCCTTTACTTCAGGTCAGTAGTAAAGCAGTGATCATCTGTCAAATTTTCTTTTTTTTATTTTATTTTAAATGGCATTTTCTAGCTCTTTAGAAGGTATTATTTCAATTAAAACATATAATTCATACAATGTATAGGAATATTAATATAATTTACAATATGTAATAAATTTACTAACATATTTAGTAAATTAGATTTGTTTAATAAGAGTAATGCTTTCTGTTCTGTCATATCTTCCCAGAAATCATTCTTTGCAGAGGAACTCTGTGAGAAAATATTTCACTGCTGTCTGGACCACTAGGTGGAGCTTGGTGTTTAGTCAGAATAAAGAGTAAACTTGGAAAAAGGGGCCAAAACAAAAAGAACTTTTGTACTTCCTGTGACAGATAAGTGCAAAACAAGGATAGGAGTCAAGGCTTTGCTGATTCACAGATGCAAGCCTGACACAGGAACAGACAAGAGCTCCACACAGAGATATGACAATTCTTAGAAACTCCCACATGCAAAATCAGTCACACACTCGGTTTTAGTACAGTCAAGCTACCAGTAAACCCAAGTACACACTATGACAATACCCAGTCTGTGTTTTCGAAGTAATTCTTGGCATGGCATGGAGTGGCGTTTTAATTTCAGCCAACAAATTCTACCATGGTTCTTCCCCCAACTTACACACTTACAGGTCTCTCTATGGTTCAGTCTCACTTTCATAGGTCGGCCTAAAGTGCAGAGGATGATAAGAGTGTTTGGCTAACACTCTACTTGTCAAAACACTCATCTATCTTCCCTGTATCTGTCCCCACCAGAGAACAAAAGATAAATGCTGATAAAATGGTTTTCCCACAACCAAAACCTAGAGAAAAATGGATTGAGAAATGGAGGGTACATCACAGATGGAAGTGAATAGGTAAAAAATCTATTTGACAAAGACCTGGTTAGGACGCACACGGACAAGAGAGGGAGAAGGTAAGGGAGAAAGATAGATGAGAAGAACACTATCTACATAGCATTACTGAATGAGAGAGATAGGAATAGGTCAGCCCGGCCATGCTAAAGCGGGTTGGTCATTAACCAGGCTTGTCATTAGCCATAAAAGATTGTGCTGCTATCAACAGTCTAAAAGTCCAGTGTCCACGCTTGCTATCACCCCAGCAGCCCAGAAATCAAGGAGGTCTATCAGGGTGCCCTAATCTTAGCATCAGTGCCAGAGTCGAACCTCACATGACCCCATAATCTCCATGTGGTGCAAAACAACTATGAAAAAACACAGCTGTTCAAGTTTAAAATTCTATATAGCAAGGGGATATTTGGTTTGATCAGTTTCAGCGAATGAAGAAACTACTAAAGAACTACTAAAGATATTTACTAAGGATATTTGCATCACCAGAATACCAACCTTAACATCTCACTCTTGGCTAATGACCATAACACTTTACTTCTAAAGACCTGATCTCCTTATCATCACGACCTCACCGATCTCCCACACAATGCTTGGCCAAGTCCTCTGATATCGGCCCTCTGTCCAGCCTTAGCAACACCCTGTAATAACCTCCCCAGCCTTATCAATGTGATTGTGTGACCAATGCCCAAAAACTGCATGCTGGCCTTATCAATAGCAATGAGTCCACACAGCTCTTATCAATACTGCTCCACACTGGTAGTGTCCACACAAACCCTTATCAATAGCCCAAGCACCTGGCTGGCTTGAATGCTATAAAACAGCTCCATCATTAATGAAATAAGTAATGTTGGCCACCTGGAGAGAAAGGAATAGAAGAGGAGAAAGGAGAGAGGCAAAGAGAGGATGCACACACAATTGACTAGAATTCCTGGCTGACATGGCTGTCAAACTTGGCCTGATCTGACTGCAGCACCCCAGACTCCAGTTTCTGTGGCTAGAACGCTAATGCCACAGCCAGACAAGTACACAGGTGACAACTCATCATGTTCATGGTTCTTACGGCAATGTTCTTCTTAAGAGGGAGAGAGCATATAACTTCCTATAACCAGCTCATGAAATGGTTTCAACATGTGTGTGATCACGTACCTGAGGGGAAGAGGCAAGAGAACAGCTACTTACAATGTTCCTAAGTTCCCAAAGAATAGCAGAATATGCTCTTGAATAAGAATAAGCTCTACAAGCTTGTGGCCAGCAGTGGATGGAACTGCCAAGCACTGAAAGGAACTTTTCCTCAGGGTCTAAACCTTAGAAGATGTCCTGTCATTATGACACACCCTAATTGATCTTCACCCACCCAAGAGGGGTGAGAGAGGGGGCCCCTCAAGGAGAAATCTGTCCATCAGAATCCTTGCACCAAAGATGCACAACACTAAACGAGGGAGAAAGGGTGACACAATGCAGAGCTTTATAGTGTTTCTACTGCAGCAGGTTTGAACACTTCTTTGTGCAGTAACCCTTCTGTAACAACTGCACAAAAGCCAAGATCCCTGCTAGAGGGTAAGTTCCTGCCTCTGCCCGCACCAAAGCAACCAACCCCTCAGAATCCCACAGGCATACCATTATGCTGGATATCATCAACCACTGCCCAATCAGCCCACAGCCTTTTTAACATTTGAGATATTATTTAAATCACATATTCTGGTATTTTGGGATTTCCAGAGGACAACATCAGTGACATATGGTTTTGTCACAGTGAACAGTTTTGGAAAGACACCCACCTTTCATCCCCCCAAAAAACAATGAGAAAGCTGACCAGGATGAAGTGAGTCCTCTATGCTCTCAGCTGGGAAACAATCTTGCTCACCACCAAAGACTTAAGACATTTCCAATTTTGCACAAACGTAAGTCACAGTTATTTTAGCAGATTCATGAAGCCACCTACAGTACATGCCAGGAAATCATCATTTAGCACCATCAATCCATGGCTTACTCTGTCAGGTCAACTCCATCAACAAGCTTAGTTTTCCAGACCATACCGCTGTCTACAGACATGGCTGCCCCAACCTACTCTTCAGAGAACCCACTACTGCTATTTCAATTCCAATCATTGGACTTCATGTCTTCATGAAATCATGTGTTCCCAATCACCCCACCACACTGTTTTTTAACCTTTTTGCAAGCACGGCCTATTTTTCAAAATGACGATAATTTGTGACCCACCCAAACCCCAAGCCTTATCCTAAATGTTAGATAGATAAACATCAATAAAATCTTTAATGTTTTGGAGTACACACTCAGTCGAATACTTGGGCTTGAATGGGATGTAGTCCAGTTGTGGCCGAGTAGGACTGAGGAAAAGACAAAAACTCTTTTCAACCTCAAGTCTGTCTCTATATATCTACTTGTTCGGATGAGGACTATAAACAAGAAGCCCATGTAACGTCTTCTAATCAGCAGTTAATCACTTATATTATGTCTATGCTAGGTGGTTCTATTAGGTAAGTATATTTCATTAAATCAAAGTTTTCCCACAACTATCTTGATTCCGCTTTACATCCCACAGGTTAAGAACTGCTGCCCTACCATATAAAGGAGGCTCTCACACCACACACATTGTACAGTAACACTTAGCTTGTTTCTACACCTAAACTTGCTAAGCCTTTTGTTTCCATAATCACTGCTCTGGTTTTGATCCGGTTTGTTTTCTGGTATTCAAATATTGATAATTCTCTGTGTATAAAGTTTCCTGATCTTCTGACCATTGCCTGTTGACCTTGACTTTTTTTTATTGATTTAGATCTTTCTGTCAGTCTCAAAAAATGACTAACTGCATAAACACATACCTACCCATACAGTATACATAAAACCTTATCTTGTAGAGAACAGCTACAAATCTGCATGTTATCCAAACCTGATCTTGTTAACTGTCATTTTCCTAGAGGATCCTGAATGAAAGAAACTCAGCTCTGTTTCTGATCATGAGCTACATAATAGGGATTGAAAAAGCTAAAATCACATGTTCAGCATTGTGGGAAGCCTAGAGTGAAATTAAATCCACTGTAAAACCTCTGCAGCATGACCATAAAAGCAAACAATTATTCATTATCCTCTGCATCACAAAACCTATATATAACAACTCAACATTGTCACACTTGGACTATAAGTTTAAGAGGAAATATTGACTACATTAAAGAGCATGCTTGAACAACTCTGTCTCACTGGTATGGTCCCCACACTCCTCCAGCTACATGATCTTCCCTATCACGACTAATTGATTTTTAAAAAGACTATTGTTGATATCAAATGAGCGGATCAGTGTG
>NC_062530.1:17089839-17117339 GCF_022655615.1 Tachysurus fulvidraco | reverse complement strand
ATCAGGCCTCTGTGCGCGTGTGTATATACTGCAGGGCCCCCGGCTCCAGGCTCTGGGGTGCCCCCTGGGGACGGTGCTCTATTGGAGAGACTGTAATGTGTTGGCTAGCTTTGTACAAATAGAGAAAGAGAGAGAAAGAGGCAGAGAATGCTACCAGTATGCCTGGATGCACTGTCATGGTCATATGAGGAGAAAGTGGAGATGTGTTTGGTGTCCAGGCAGTAAACTGGGTTGGTTTATGGTTTTTACTGTGTTATGAGTGTCTCAGAGGATAAACACACACACACACACACACACACACACGCACACGCACACGCACACGCACACGCACACACACACACACACAAAGTAACTCCCTAACATTCATTATTATCTAAGCTAACCAACATCCTAATCTAATCCTTATCTGCAGTATCTGTAACACATGTAAGATACCGCAAACATGAAACAAAACACAGTTCTCTTTACTGAGAAAAAAAACAAACACTGCTTACTCAAAACACACTTGTAATGCAAGTCTTGGGGCAGTTGATCAATTCCATCAATAAATGTTTAACATGCAGAACACTACATAGCACAAATTTAAATCTCCAGCAATAAAAGTCTAACAATAAATGTCTCAGGAGAAGAGAGTCAGACAAATGACCTGTGGGTTGTTCTAATCTACCCTACAAAATATATTCCATGGTCTAAATGAATACTGTTCTTGATTTTAGTGCAATTCAATTGAAATACTGGGGGGCAGGTAGGGGGAGGGAGATCAAGCTAGTCTCTGTTATTCCACTAGGGGGCACAACAGAGCAACAAACTCAGATCCTTAAAATCAGCTACTGACAATATATATGCTAATGTACATCATTTTTCATTGAGAGTCAAGTCAAAAAATGTTGACACTGTAATTATATTTGTATCATTTCTTAGCAGCAGGGATAAATACTTTAAAAATGTAAAAATGTAAAAATCTACATTATGGTATTTTATGTCTGACTAAGTAGAATTAGTGTAATGTGGCTTAGAAAGTTTCCTAAAATGAAATGTCTTGAATGAGCCTGAGAAAGTCATATCATAGCCCCAAATTCTGGTCATTCTGGTTGTTCACCCGGTCCTGAAGGTTTCGTAGTGACAGTGCGTCATTAAACCAACACAACATAATACACAATCACAAAACAGAGTCTCATTGCTGACAGGATAAATCATACACTGCCCAAAGTACAGCCCATAGACTACCGCTATAAACGTGAGTTTTATGCACTTATGCACAAGAACGAGTGACGTTGTTGTCCGTGGTGCTCACACATTCAGTACAAACGCAGCAGATAATCTCTGGAGTTTTGTTCTAGCACATATTTAAACACACACATACATTCTCTATGATTCAGGAGGCACTTAATAGCGATGGATTAGGGACTGGGCAGAAACAGGAAGAGGAAACACTAAGGCTGGGAGGAGAGAGAAAGTGAGGTGGGGGAGAGAGTAGCGTTTGTAGCTTTGCTCTCAGGACACAGACCTGTCCCTCTTTGCTCCGTTTTTAACACAAAATGAAAAATCACCTTTGCCGCTTGGTGCACTTTAGTGTGGCTTATTTTTAGACCGGCTTGACAGTCTTCCAAGGGCCGGAGACTAACAGATGGGCTGTCTTAAAGCTTCATATGCTCTCAGCTCTCACCTCCCAGAGACAGGAAACTCACTTGGGAGTGGGCTACAAATAAACGGACCCCTGCCCTGCCCCTGGATTCCCTCACTTCATACACACATACACATATAACTCAACACTTTCACAGGAAGCCTGCACCCTGCCAGGGTCTGTCCCTGTCCCTGTTCTCCCTTTCTCTGCGGCAGTGTCCTGTTTCACTAGAGTGCACCACAACCTGCGCATTGCACACTACTCCAAGGGGACTTCCTCCTGCCCCTATCGCAATTGCTTAATAACGGTAGAACTGGATTCACGCACGAGTCACTCACGTAAGACTGATATGCTCTGCTCTACATCTCAAAACACCACACACGCTGAGTTGCTAAGCTATTCCTTTTGTGTGCGAAAATAACAGTGGATCAGATCGCCCAGGTGAAATCAGACATCATTTTTTCTCCCTCTGACTTGTTTGACACAAAGGAACTGACCTACTGCTGCACATGGTTACCGCCGAGCAGGCTCATCTCACACAGGCACACACTGCCCTCAAATGCTCACGGCTCCACACAATATCAAACACCTGCACATATAGACGCCAGCGCCTTTATCCCACACTTGTCTATTGAGAGCCCATTTTCAGGCCATTAATCATCCAATTATTCTGAACAAATTAGGCAGCTTAGGGATCTACCTTAAGAAATGTATTTCCTAGTGACTAATAAGGTAGTTCCTAAATGTCAACATGTAGTCGAGGAAAGATGTGCAATAAAGCTGCCTACAATTTTCACAAGTAAAATTGAACAAATCATGCTTTTGATACAAATTGCAGATTAAAAAAAAAAATAACTTCAGCTTTCCAGGAGAAGAAAGCAATGATTTAGCATCAATGGCAGGCAATTATTTTTCTAAATACAACTAATGGTCATAAATATTGACATACATCTGTAACTCATGGTTACATTATGTATATCTACACTACACTGTACTATACTAAACTATACTACTCTATACTATACTACAATATAATACACTATACTATTATATACTATACTATACTATACTATACTATACTATACTATACTAAAATACACTACACTAAACTATATATAAGGAAGAGAATAAATTCATTAAATAAGCCAATCACAAAATCTGGCATTACAAACGTCCGGTTCTGTTTACCCACACGTACCTTTACTAACTTTTCAAGATGTGTTGTCACAATCTTTTATCTGTCCAAACTCTTTACAGTATATGCTCAAGAATTCTTAAACAACTTTTTTTTTTCTTTCTAAAATACTACAGCCAGCTGTGGAGCATTACATTACAGCTCTCGTTTACTTGTGCATATTTTGTATACAATCTTTTATTCTCTTCGTCTGATTCTCTCTTTAAACACACACACACACACACACACACACACACACACACACACACACACACACACACACACACACACACACACACACACACACACACACACACACACACAAACACACACACAGAGTTGTGGTACTGGTAGTGAGCTCAGTGGGGCGGTGAGTCTTGAGGGTCCCAGACGGGCCATATCATGGGTGACAGCGCCGCGGTAGGCTAAGGGTAAGCTACGCTACGCTAACTGCATTCTGCTGCTCAGAGACGCACCAGAGTACACACACTCACTTTCCGTGTCACGGATACGACATGCCCGAACCTGTCTCCAAGGAATGGGCCAGTTTGGCTATAACACATTCACAAAGTATAAGAGTTAGTGAGTGAGTGAAAGAGAGAGGGGGGAGAGAGAGAGAGAGAGAGAGAGAGAGAGAGAGAGAGAGAGGGAGAGAGATTGATTCCATAGAACATTCCGGCAGATGCTGGTTGTTGAGTGGAAAGGTGCGAGATCCCTAGCCGCGGGTATGCCTGTGCTCCTGTACATGTGTGTTAGAGTGAGAAGCTGTGTAGGAGAAGTGTAAGGCCCTGTTATGTGTGTTGTGTGCATGTGAGTAAGTGTGAAAGCCAAAGTGTGTATCAGATGTGAAAAAACTCAACCTGTGTGCACGAATGGAAGTGTGTGAAGAACCCCTGCATGTGTGTGCTCTCTGTGTGAGAGATCATTAGAGATCATACGCTCACATAATGTACAGAGTGATTATGGAGTTCTTCAACTCTACAGGCAGCCTGAGCACACAAACACGATGCAACACAAGCCATTACGCTAGCACATTACACAACCTTCCACAGCACACACACTTCTAATGCTACTGTTAAAGGCACAGGATAGGATTCTTATCAAGCATTTTAGGAAAATGTATTATTCCAGAGTGCCTATGAAACACAACTAGAACTCATTTGACTAAATATGGATTTTAGATATTTTTTAATACATTACTTTAATTTATTTCCTGTTGTTTAAAGCACCCACTAATCCTTAATAGTAATATAAAGACCCCTCAGTGTTCATGAGTCATTAGCCTAACCCCGAAGCTCCAGAGAACATGCTAACATTATCTTATACCAATAGTTAACCACTGGTACTAGCTAATCTCATAATTAAAAGGCTCAATAATTAATAATTATCTCAATCAGAGGTCTTCACAAGGCTAGTAAGACAAACATGTGTGTGTGTGTGTTCATTGTTTACAGCCATCTTCTAGAGGACAGTGTTTATGCTCGTACGTCACTGTCAAAGCTGTGACACCTACTGCCAAAGTCTAGCAATCTGTAAGCGTGACAACACCACAGCATGCAGAGTAGAGCTGTAGCACCACTGAACAGCCCTGCTCAACTGTCATGTATAACTGGGGAGCACAAACTACACGCACACTGCCAGAGCAGAGTCCATTTTGTCCCTCCACCCTCCCTCATGTTGTGCCTGTCTCCGGCTCCTCTCAGTTTCCTTACGTGTCACAGAGAGGATGAGGAAAACAGTGTCAGCAGCAGCGAGTAAAGGGCTAAAGAACTGCCCGGCAGATACGAGGACAAGGTATACGGCGTTCCCGATGGATCCTTTCCCCTCTTCTCTTTCTTTCGCTCCCTTTCTCTTTCTCCTCCTCCCATTCTTTCTCTCACACCACTCCTCAAATTATTCAATTTAGAGCAGACGCCACATCTCCCTGTGTGCCAAGCTGCTGAAGTTCACTCTATCTCACTCTCACTCTCTCTGTCTTTCCGTCCCTCTGCTTCATCTACCCGTTCATTTCTCAAACCCTCTTATAGATCATCGTCTCGAGCAGGGGTGCTTCGTGAACAAAGCAGAAGGTGTGTGGTGTGTGTGTGTGTGTGTGTGTATGTTTGTACTTGCGTCGACAGCTACACCTTGTAAAGTGTGGAGAATTTGCAAACTGATGCATACTTCCATCACTATTCATTATACGCACACAACCCCACGCAGACCCACATGCGCAGACACACACAGAGCCCAAACCGGTGTCCTATGTTGTAATAAAATGAATTCGAATGTCTTGATTTTCTCCGAAGATTTGCGCTGCCCCATGGTGAGCGGTTTTGATTTGAATTCACCAGGCCACAAACTCGTCCGAGTCTCCAGCTCAGCAAGAGCGCAGGAACAAAACAACAACAAAACAAGTAAACAACTTAAACATGTCCCCTCCTGCTCTGGCTTACTCTAGTGCCAGGCAGCGGTCCACAGTGTGTGTGTGTGTGTGTGTGTGTGTGTGTGTGTGTGTGTGTGTGTGTGTGTGTGTTTCACAAACTCCCTGACAAACCTCTTGCACACACTGCATCATAACTAAACCTCTTGTATACCATGATATCACCGTCTGCATACCAGAGTAGATGAAACTACATACACAAACAACATAACAGCATAATCACATCACTGCATTAATAAAAGTGTGAGATCATTTATTTACTTTTATTACTGGTTCATAAGAACACTCCAATTATTAAGTCCTTTGCATGACCTCTTTGTGGTTTATTACTTTGCAGTTAAGACGATGGTGGATTTTCTACTCAGATACAGGCTGAAGGATGGGTGTACAGTATGAGTGTATGTTTGATGGGCATGGAAAAAGGAGGGGGCTTGGAGGGTGTAGAGGGTTTAGAGGTGTGTGTGCTCTTCTCAGCCCAGTGCTCATAGCTTTAAACTGGAGCTGCTGCCTATATTGCAGTCCCCAGGTTACACCTCAAGTAGCCAGCCAATCAACAGTGAAGGGGGGATTGGGGAGTGTGTGTGTATGTGTGTGTGTGTTGGGGTTAGGGGTCTGAAGAGAGCCCCCCAGATCCCCATTCTAATAAAACACTGTGCCATTCCACAAGCTAGGGCAGCTGGGACATGGGCAGACAGCCACACGCGCACACACACACACACACACACACACACACACACACACACACACACACACACACACACACACACACACACACACACACACACACACACACACACACACACACACAATAAAGGTCTGTCAGCAACACAAACCCAACAATATTTACAGAAATCATTAACCTAAATCGTATAAAATTTTTAGCTAAATCTGCTCATGCAACATGCAAGATCTCGAGACAGGCATCCTGGTCATTTTGACAGCTTAAGTACTCGACAGAGGAAATGAATTCCAAGTAACCGTGTACTTGGATCCAGAGAACGGGGACAGATTTGATCTTAACATCTCTAAACAGTGTACTGTGCACGAGCCTGTTAAAAGTAAGATTCTGGGTAAAATTTCGTCTCTTAGCTGTGTTTATTTCTCTTCTATGCTAATGTTAAAAAAAGCTTTCATTTAAAAATAGTAAATTGTAGAATGTAGAATTCATTGCAAGGCATTGATTTGAAAAATGAAAGAATGTGCTATACTATACTACAATATAATACACTACACTATACTATACTATACTATACTAAAATACACTACACTAAACTATATATAAGGAAGAGACTAAATTCATTAAATAAGCCAATCACAAAATCTGGCATTACAAACGTCCGGTTCTGTTTACCCACACATACCTTTACTAACTTTTCAAGATGTGTTGTCAAAATCTTTTATCAGTCCAAATTCTTTACAGTATATGCTCAAGAATTCTTAAACAACTTTTTTTTTCTTTCTAAAATACTACAGCCAGCTGTGGAGCATTACATTACAGCTCTCGTTTACTTGTGCATATTTTGTATAAAATCTTTTATTCTCTTCGTCTTTAAACACACACACACACACACACACACACACACACACACACACACACACACACACACACACACACACACACACACACACATGATATTGTGATATTTGTTACATGTGATATTTTAAAGCATTTACTCTTTCATGTATCTTCATTAGGAAATAACTAATAAATCTGACAAAGAAGTTACTCTGAAACTTTAGATATAAAAGGATATAAAGGGCAAAATTAGATATAATACAAACATGTTTTTATTATATTTAATTATATAATGAAATTATATAATTTAATTATATCCTGTGTAACAAAACATAATTAAAACATGTTAGTACACACGCCTCACTGTGGTAAATACCAACATTCATGTCTAGCTAGTTGCTGCGTTCAAGGTGGCATCCTTACAGACTATTCTAACATTTTCTAGTATAAATAGTGTGAGTCATGTGTTCTTATTAACAACTGCAACAAGAAGAAATGCATTTCAGATACCTGAATGAAGCACTTAAAGTATGGAACACTTCAATGCAATCAACCGTCACAGCTTTGCTTATGCAGGGGAAGAGGGGCAGAGCTAGCAGGCAAATGCTAATGAGAAGAATTTTTAAGATGGCATTCAATCTCAATAATTCAATATATTCTACTAAAACTAGCAGCATTTAATTCATATCATCTGCCATCAATTGGGAATCAGCTTATGTTTTCAGTGAGCAATAAAATGCCAATGTTCCTTTCGAGATAACATTCATACAATAGACGGAAGGGTGCATAGAGCATAGTGTATAAAATGTCATTTGGGGACGAAACTTTTGTCTTCGCATTTGCTTGACATTTGGAGTACAAATCTGAGGCAATGGCACATTGTTTCAGTAGTAGGTACATTGTACTTTGATGGATTTTGCTCGCTTTTAGTGTTTCCACATGCTTCAGAGGCCACAGTTAGTGGGCTAGCTACAGCTCAGCCTCAGAGTAAGCCACTTCCTGAGCTCAACAAATGACTGTCATCTTATCTGGGCAGTCTTTAAAAACTGTAACTTCAACATACAAAAAAATACAAATTATTTAAGATTAGTACATAATTCATGTTAATTATAATAATAAGTATTGTTATAATAATTCTAATACATAAAACAAATTTGTAAATAATGATAGTAGCTCTAACAATTCTTTTAATGAATACACTATGCATCTGCATTAGTGAATTCATCTGTCACACACACACACACACACACACACACACACACACACACACACACACACACACACACACACACACACACACACACACACACACAAACACACACCATTCTTACATCATTTTTTGTGAGATATGACTCACATGACTCAATTATTCAACACTTTCAGGTTGTCAGGAGGAGAGAGCAGGTATCAACAAACAAACAAGCACAAAGACCATTCCCAACCAACACAATCTCTGGCAGACACACCACACGCTCACCCAAACTGCTGACTAGGGTTAAATATTTAGCAGTGCTAAAAGAGACAGCATACACACACACACACACACACACACACGCAAGGGTGCTGGTCATGGGGGAGATGCAGCGCCCCCTGTAGGACTGCAATATAGGCAGCAGTGTGTAAAAATGAGGAAGGCTGTCAGTGGATGACAGCAGAAGCCACGGAGGGGCCAACAATGGGGCAGGATGGAATGTGTTGGGAAGAATATCTAGAGAAACAAAACAACAGCTAAAAGAAAACACTCCCCCTCTCTCTCTCTCCCTCTCTCTCTGTCTCACACACACACACACACACACACACACACACACACACACACACACACACACACACACACACACACACACACACACACACACTCACACACACGCACACACACACACATGCACAGTGTAAAGAAAGTCTCTGAAGTTTCCAGCAAAGGAGCTAGGATCTGGCAGAGTGGGTCTTGCTGCGCTGATCAGGGCAAAGCATCACTTATTTACCAGCTTATGACTGCACTATTTATGGGACACAGGGGAGTGGCAAGGGGGGGGGGGGGAGAGAAAGAGAGAGAGAAAGAGAGCAGCAGAGTGAGACTAAAATATGCATGTGGCTGCAGAAAGAACACGAAAGACAGAAAAAGGAGAATAACAGAGTTAGAGACTGTTAGTGTTGGTGTGTGAGTGAGAGGCACAGGGGGAAATGGGCTATGCAGGAGGGAGACAGCATGATGCAGTGAGTGTCCTGCAAAGGCTCATGGGAAGATGGAGCATTAACAGAGGCCGGCCAAGAGAGGAATAGGGCATGCAGACTAGGTTCCTCCATCCATCCAGCCTTGTTAACACACACACACACCACACCACACCACACACACCACACACACAGACACACACACACAGACACACACACAGACACACACACAGACACACACACACACACACACACACACACACACACACACACACACACACACACACACACACACACACACACACACACACTAACTACACTAAGTTGAGTTCAAGTCAAACTAAAGCCAGATGGTGGGTGGCATTTAAACATTACACACAAATGCAAAAATAAGGTATAACTAAGGTATATTGCTTTTAATGGGTCTTAATATAATTCCCATCTACACCCAGATTTTTGTGACAATAACAGTGTTAAAAATGTAGACAAATAAAATAGAATTAAATTGGCTTATCAGGCATGCTATTGCGATGCCCAATCAAATCAGTTCTTCATGCTTTTTAACCAACGTTTGTTTGTGCAGTTTTAAAATACTAGCCACTTAATCATCTATTAATTAACCACACAATGCTCGCTGCATGATCATTTGTAAAAGACTAATTCACATCTAGTGAACATGCCAGAGAATGAGAGAGGATGGCCAGACAGGTTTGAGTCATAACTTAAATAACCATGTTAACAATCTTTCTTAGAAGAAAAGCATCTCAGAAAGAACAACGTGTCAAATAAATAGGAGACAACAACAGCGGACAGACTATATCAAGTTGCACTCCTGTCAGGCAAGGACATAGCAGGAATCAGACGTCGCAACTGGACAGTTGAAGAGTAAACTTGCCTGATCTTTTTCCAAATTGGCAGCTATCTAGTTTCACTGAGCCTGTGCTCATTGCAGCTTTAGAATCCTGTTCTTGGCTGACTAGAGTGGAACCAGATGTGGTCTTCTGCAGGTGTTCCTATTAACTTGGCCAGTGATTGTACGATATGGATAAATTAATTCTCAGAGTTGTAAGTAACTAGTTAGCAAGTGAGTGATGTAGATTATTCATACTAAAATGATGTGATATTACTATTTTACATTGACAAATCCAGTTAAGAAATAAAGAGACTGCTAAGCCTTCACTTGAACCACAATCCTAGCTGACACACCCACACCCATTGGTTGGCCTGAAGCTCCAGGTCTGGCATGGACATAGGGGGGCCATAAGGGGACAGAGGGATGGAAGAAAAGATAGAGGAGGGAGACTGCACCCACTGGGTCATCGGCTGGAGTGAATATCTTGGCCGTCCAGCCTCAGGGCGAGGTGGACAGTGACCGACAGGGTCCAGCGCTACTCCTGCTGCTAAATGGACTGACCGGCCATATGCCCAGCACCGGCGGCTCTACATCACTGTCACTCCATGGCTGGGGGTGGGGCTACATGCGGTGACCGAGAGGATGGGGGGCTTATGGGAGATTTAGGTCACACCCCCTCCTATTGCCTCCCTGAAAAGATTAAGGTAGATGTATTGACATGAACAGGCTATTAACCTCACATCTAACTACCAACACTGACTCCACCTCTCCTCTCCTACATATATAAACCCTGGTGTGTGCAATGTGCAGCCTGGTGGCCTATTGCTCAGAAAGATGAATGCAGCATGGGCCAGGGCAGGATGAAGCTGACCCCAGCTACCCACTGGAGGTTCACAGAGCTGAGTTATACCCCAGCATGCCCTCCTCAATCTGTCTGACCTATAAGCAGCACAGAGAAGAGTCAAAGTATTCTATTAGGGACTCAACCTAGTATATAGAACTCTGCGCAAAGCTAATGACTATTGTATGACTAATCAAATAATTATTTTCTGTGAAAAATCCAGATTACATAAAGGGTATTAATGTTCCATAAAATCTATAGAAACTTCAGACCCTAAAAAAGGGTCTTTAGTGGCAGCTGGCTAGAAAGCTCAGTAGTCATTAATCACAGGGTTTCCTTCTCCTTCTCATCCAGATCTATACCACTGCTGAGTTTAGTTCGAGCAATACATCTGCCATCTGAAAACTCAAATAAAGTGAAGTGTGCAGAGTCAAGCAGAGTGCTGGTCACTACAGCGGCTACATCTTAATCAATAAGAAAGTAGGAACTTGCTAAGGCACATTTGAATGTTTATCCTAATGAGACTAAAATGTAAATTCACCCAAATATTTTACTACACATATTCACAGAGAGTGTCCATTTCAGAAGAAATATAATACATTATTTAACACAATAAGCTTAATAAAGTTGGGTTGTGAGGCCACCACTGTAATTCAATTTAAAAAATAATCATGACCCCTGGCTATGCTTCACAAACTCCTAGGGGAGTTAGGAGTGGTGAAGGGGGTGAGTAGGAGAAATCATGTTTTGAGATGTAACCGATCATACCACTAGATTAGATCTTGTTATTACTGTTATTATTACTACTAATAATAAAGTGTATCAGATATTTTCCTTAACATTTTAAATTGAATCTTGGTGAAGAGGGCTTTAGTGCCGAGCCTGAAGGAGAGCACTTACTGCGAAAATATTTCCACCGACATTGGTGATTTTTCTGAACATTTCAATCGTTTCTTTTTGCTGTTTATTAAGTGATTTTACTGCCAAAGCACTTAATGAGATAAGCTAAAGTACAGGTGCATGTATGTAGGTATATATAGGTATTTAAAACCTTATGTAACAAAAGACACCTGGTGTGTCTGGTAGCCATAAATTGTCTTTAGGGCCTGTGTTTGTGTGGGTGTGGGTGTGTGTAGAGAGAGAGAGAGAGAGAGAGAGAGAGAGAGAGAGAGAGAGAGAAGGAGAGAGGGAGAGAGAGTGGGTGTGTGATTGAGTCTCAGCATGACCAGCAATTAGGAATCTCAGATAAAAAATTCCCTGTGACACAGAGAACAAGACAGAAAGAGAGCGAGAGTGGGCCTCATCTAGAAAGGAGTGTTGTAAAACTCATGAATAACGTTACAATAACTCAAGCCCATTTCTGATGACCTGTCAACAATTCACGCTGAACACTTGCTCTGTGCACCTGAGCGTAAACCTGTTGGGCATAGAGCTGTCTGTCTAGGATGTATTCTACACCATGGCAGCCCCCTCCAACCACACACACACACACACACACACACACACACACACACGCGCGCACCTTCCTTAAACAAAAAGTCTTGCTGTACTTCAATAAATGAACTCAACAAAGCGTAGCTCCTGTGTGCTTAAAAACATTAAGGATACTATTCCAATACTTTACCAGTATAATGACTGAAGTGTAAAATAGCTTGTAAAATGTGTGAAGTGCATTTCTGAATAATAATAAAATAATAATAATAGTAGTAGTAGTATGTTATAATTCATATCCTCTTCACATTTCCGGAAATGTAATTTGATTTAAAACAACATATTAAAAAATCATGGTGTGTGTTATATGATGTTTATCTGTAATGTTATACATGTTTATCTGTACTATTAGGTCAAATGTGCTTAAATCTGCATCTCTGATGGCTTACATGACTCTCAGAGGTCTGGTGTGTAAACAACCTTCACGCACACAGTCACATGTGGACAGCAGTTGAACAAGAGCAGGTGATCAGCTACCAGCTTGCAGGAGGAATCTGGAGTGTAGAGGTTATTGAGAGTAGACCTATAGAGTGACTAACCTGCAGCTCAGTCTGGAAAAAGAACTTCTGCGGACACTGCGAGCAATCGTAGATCTTGTCTTCCTGCCCATGTACGGCGAAGATGTGCTGCTGCAGCTTATTGGCCTGCACGAACACTGGAGAATGGACAAAAGGAAAAAAATAATCACTTTCAGAAAACTTTCAGTCCCTCTATCAGAGAAAAGTGATGACAGACAGTGATTGAGTTGGTGGACATCACCAAAGACACCTACTGTACCTTTAGTGCAAGAGAATGCAAAAAGTGCATGAAAATGATGCAAGTAGACACATGGGGTAAGCAAAAAAAAAGGAGATTTCTCTCTCTCTCTCTCTGTACAGTATGTGAGAAAGAGGGATGATATAAAGTACAAAAAAGGTGAAGGGATGGAAAGTGTAGGTAGACTGTACTATGCCCTCAAGGACTTATTTATCAATAAATCATCCCCCACCCTTTTCCCTGAGATTTTCAGTTCTGTTCCTGTGTTTCTATATATTTTTCCCCCATTTCAGTAAACTTAACTTGCAATGTATGTGTAGAAAACATGAATTATTAAAACTCCCTGGAGGAGAGCCAGTCTCTTACTTATTCATAAGCCACACAGGAATGGTGTTAAACTTAAAGAAAAATAAAGACCTGCATACCTACACTGTGTGTGTGTGTGTGTGTGTGTGTGTGTGTGTGTGTGTGTGTGTGTGTGTGTGTGTGTGTGTGTGTGTGTGTGTGTGTAGGGTATAGAGAGCTGGACAAAGCATGATAATCAAGAGGACAAAAATGAGCAGGACAAATTGTTGGACAACATGACACTCCAGGGAGATGGAAATGGAAAAACAAACTGTGACTCTGACAAAAAAAGACAAGGAATTCAAGAGTATTTAATAGGTCATTGGTGTATGGCTAATACGGCAGAAAACAGAGGGCCGGGGAGAACAGTCAGACCTGTAAAAGCAGTCAGTAATGCTGACAAGCTCAAATAATGATTTCTGATTCCCAAACGTCAGCTGACATGACAAGAGGTTGAAGTGACTTTCAAAAGTGTCTATGAACATAACAACACACACACACACACACACACACACACACACACACACACACACACACACACACACACACACACACACACAGAGTTGTTTAGCTAAAAGCACACATACAGTGAGGGTTCTGCCCTGGAGAGAATGAACGGATTACGTCACTTCTCTATAAAGCTCTCCTTCATTCTCTGACCTCTGCTAATGCTCTCTGCTACACACACACACACACACACACACACACACACACACACACACACAGATGTGTTCACTTTCGAATGCTCTCTGCCACACACACACACACACACACACATGGCACAAAATTAACCAGATCTGTTACAGCTCATGCCATGTCTTTTAATGGTTCCGCTTTACTGCCAGGTGAGTTTTATTTATCTGAAAAAGCAGAACTGTAGTTTTTAAGTGTCTCCTATATCATTATAAATATCATCATTGGCTACTGGTTATTAAAAGCAAGTAATCTATTTCAGATTTCATTTTGAAGTTCATGATTGCGAGTATCTTCAGTATCTGCTGTTGTACTTGATAACAAAGAAAGTAAAAGAAAAAGTAGAAAAAGTAGGAAATGCTTCTATAGTACACGTCAAGGCCTCTTCTGACTCATTGTGAAGAATGAAAGTGCCTACAAATCAGCAAGCTTTACATTCAGAAACATGTCTGCTGTGACTGTGATAATATGAAGTTTAGTTTCTTAGTGAAGATGATAAGAGTGATGGATGAGCCATGGCTGCATGATGCTCGGTTTTCTTTAGCATATTCAGGCATATCAAGATGTGCAGAAGAGTGCATTGGTTGTCCTGAAAGCATAATTTGTCATATTTTACACACTGATTGATCTGTATATAGGCAGTTTGTGCCTTCCTGAAGGACGCCCAGTGTACAATTAGGTTTGTTGTTTCACCATCTCTCATCTGATTACAATACAAACCTAACAATTTAAATGATCTCTGTTTTAATGCTGAATTTCTGCTATTGCACTATTCACTATTATTCGAAATATGATGATCATACTCAGAATTGTTTCAGCTTCTTCTCGCTCTACTCCTCTCACTTCTCCAGCAGGCTAAGTTGGGGTAGCCAGAGTGGCACGTTCTGCCCAGGAGGCTTCTGGTCCCAGCAGACCTCTCAACAGGGAGGTCAGAACTCATTAACTTTACTGTGAGTGCATCGGGAGAGCCGGACTGCCCGGGACACCCCGACTCCTCTACGCTGACCTTTATTACACCTTTATTATTCCTCTGCTTCCACATAAGATCCTGTCATAATATTTTCTTTCTGAATTATGTCCATAGAGAAATATATCCTGAATGGTAAAGTGCAGTCATTTTATTTTAGTTTTTTTCATTTCACTCGGATAATATTCAGTCCTGAAGTCATAGCCAGACTAGAAATGTTGCAGTCTTTAGAAACAGGCCAAGATGGAACACTCTCCGATTCACTTCCTCTATTTTGTTAATTAGCCATGATTTAGCTTGGGTTAGCAAAGACACATTAAAAGTTCAAATTCATATTCAAGTGTAAAAGCAAAATTTTGTTAGCTGTCTATAATTAGTATTTTGTTGGTAGATGGCCTTGCTTGCTAATCTGTTTGCTTTAATTGCTAGCAAGTCAGCTAACCATAAAAAAGTAAAAGACACCTATATTATATATTACACACACATATAAATATATATACACTTTAAGACAGTTTGAGTATTATATAAAAATTCTTTCCTCATGACTGCCTACTGATAAAATTAGTGCCTCTCAGACCTTTTTGTAAGACAAAACACTTTCTATTCAGTTTACAGCTCTGCTATTAGCAAACAATGCAAACGCTCACCACACTTCACATAAATTTATTAAACCTGATTTGCAAATTTTGATCATTTGTTAAATTACATATTTTTAAATGATGCTGACACAAAGGAGCCTTCTCTGAGCTACACAAGGCAGTTCATGCTATATAAAACTTTCACACCTGTTTTTCTGCTTATCCACGCAGCCTCGTCTTAATATAACCTGTTCAATTAATTAGCTAATCAAGGAGACACAAAATCTAGTAGAAGCAGCCAGCAGAGAGGATACGAAAAAATTGTGCATCTATTAAGAGCAGGTTAAAAACAAACTCATCTGTTTAATTGCACACAATTAGGGCATGTGCAAGAGAGCATGTAATAGAGTACGTCTGCATATCCATATGCACAAAACCTGAGCAACTGCATGCAATCATGCGTCATTAACCTACACGAATGAGCGCAAATACCCACATGTATCAAGTGAGTGATCAGTTACTGTAAATTATTGCCCTGTGATTTCTGAACATGTGTAGGTGTATGCAGATGTCCCACCCACAAGTGCCTTCTCTGCCCCTGACCCTATGCCCTCGAACCCACGGGGCAAGTCCCCCCCTTACCTGTGAAGCAGACGGGGCACTTGAAGGTGCCACCCATGCCCTCGAAGCTGTGCTCGATCAGGTGGCATAAGAGCTTGGCTGGAGAGTCAAACATCTGGTTACACAGCTTGCACTCGTGATTGATGCCTTCCTCTGCAAAAGAAGAGCCCATGATACAACAGGTTACACACGCAGCAGTGGGGTCAGGCCAAGACAGAGAAAAAGAAAAGGGAGAGGAAGAGGGAGAAAAGGAAGAAATAATCTCATGCACATGCAAACATCTCTAATTTAAATTATTCTATTAAGTCAGAAATGATGTTGAACTTAGTGGCATTATAGTGATCAATGAAATAAGTGCCTTGCTCTCTGAACTCTGCAATGTCCAGACTGACCATTCCATCCCCACTGTCCTCCCTTTCCTCCTCCCTCTCCTCTCCTGTCCTCCTTTGCCCAGTGCTGTCTTTTTCCCGACCGGTAATTGCCTGCCACCCCCCAGCACCATAGGCGCTGTGCCTTCCCCCCTGCCTGCAGCTCTATTTTAAGCTGGCCGAAGTGACATCAGTGGCCCCCTGCCTCCAACCAGAGTAGGACAGATGAAAGGTAGGCGTTGGGTCCTAGCTGGGTGCCTCCGCTCCCTTCTTATCACCCACACGCCACACAGACCTGAGCGCTGCCCTCCTGCCGGCCGGCCGCTGCATCAGCCTGCCCATCTCCAGACACCCCACGTCAATTCCTCCCCTCTCCCTTCATGAAGATACAGGGTGGCACAGAAGCCATAACGAAATCTGGCAAGCTTCAGGGGTGTGTGGGGTTAATAAACTCTTCAATCAACCACCCCTGCCATCCCATACACCTCCCAAACTCTGGTCCGAAAAACACGACCTCCAATGATTCTAATCTAAGCGCTGTCTCAAAGGCCTGAGCAGGGGAGCTCTAATCCTGTCTGAAAGGACAGGGAGGGGTGGGAAAGCAGGTTAGCTCAGCTAGGTGTGGGGCTTAGAGCTTTTTTAAGATAGATTGGCAAGAACAGAGCTCTGGTGTGTCTCCTCATAGACATCAGATTCTGAGACGAGTCCCTTTGTATAAGGGGCTAGAATCAGTTGCAATATGGCATTCGTGGGATATTTTGGATGAGCTATTACTGTGTAGCAGGATGAGAGTCTTTAAATGAGATAAAGAGAGAAAGAGGAAGAGAGGAAAGAGAGTACAATGACTCCAAAGAGAAACATTGGTGAAATGAGAGGGAAATGGGGAGAGGAAGGGAATTCTGCTAAAGAAAGCAGAAAACAAAGGGATAATTGGGCTGTCCAGCCAAAAGTAATGGCAGCCATGGGGCCTTATCTGTGTGTGTGTGTGTGTGTGTGTGTGTGTGTGTGTGATAAAACATGCTCCTCTCTGTGAGCCCTGCTGTGGTTTGATCAGCAAGTGTGCAACATGCTCCATCATCTGTTTTTTAGCCTCTGCTCTAGCACTAAGCTTTCCACTCCAGTGTGTGTGTGTGTGTGTGTGTGTGTGTTTGTGTGTGTGTGTGTGTGTGTGTGTGTGTGTGTGTGTGTGTGTGTGTGTGTGTGTGACACATGTAGGGAATGCTTGTTACCATCAACCAACCCCATGGTGTCAGGAAGAGTATTTGATCAGTACAGCTGACATGCACTGCTTTGGGAGAAAGACTGCAGTGTACTGAGGGGAGCCATCCTATAGCTAAAGACCAAACACACACACACACACACACACACACACACACACACACACACACACACACACACACACACACACACACACACACACACACAACCAAGAATGTAAGAAAATGAATCAGGCCATAAGAAGACAAGAGAATCCTAATGGAGGACACAGGGAGATGTTGCCAAGGATGTTGCTACCAAAGACACAATCAAGCCAAAGACAGGGCTAAGAAAAGTTCACAGCCTCTTTTTTCTCTCTCAGAGGCAGGTGGAGAAAGTGTTCGAGGTGTGTGGAAGTAAAATGCATGCCTGAAAACACACTGTATTCAATTACAGCCTCTGCCAAGGAGGAGATTGGCTGCATGTAAAGGCATAGGGGATGGAGAGATAAAGTGATTGATGGATCGATCAGCTAATCAGAGTCAGAGGACTCCACTGGAGTCGCATCATCGGCAGGGCACAGACGGCACAGCTCGATTGAGGAAACAGCGGGAAAATGTTAAATGCCTCAAACACCTTTTAAAGCCGTCTTTAATCTCCTGGCATTATTACAGAGAGCGGGGCAGAAGAGACCTGACTGCTCTGTTAGGGATGCCACAAGCAGAGGAGAAACCAGCATACCGAATGTACTGTATATATAAAACACGATGACCTCTTTAAGTGGTAATAGTGATGTTAAGAATTTGTTGAAAACATTGACTTACACTTTATCTTTAACTGAGTTTCTTTTTTTAAATATACTCCCATTCTCAGGAATTCGAGTGCTTGCTGAAGGACTTGATTTGTTGAGATGCTTTACTGAAGTGCACTTTGCTCTACAGTTGCACTGCCACCTGCCAATAAACTCAATGTAAAATTCCGTAGTGCTGCTTTAGTGACAAATATTTAGTTTGGAGTATTTTATGTTTAAACTTTGCATGCTGCATGAGTGCATACTGGTTATAAGTGTGCACACACACACACACACACACACACACACACACACACACACACACACACACACACACACACACACACACATGGTAAACTTATAACGTTTTATTATCTTATTATCTTATTACTAAGAGGAGTAGCATGATGAGGAGTGCAGAAGCAATCTGTAAAAGGCAGTTTTTGTGTATTATTCCACCAACTAAGCATGCCTCCATCATGCACAAACACTGCAGTGGCTGCCGCTAAACCTTGGCCAATGTGCTTCCAGCTAATTGAGCAGAGGGAGCCAGGTGGAGCTCTGGCCTGCACTCTTCCCCTGAGACGGACACGTCTGTACTCAGCTACTGTCCTCATCTCCCGCCTCTTGTCCTTTACTCTGCTCTATCTCTACACTATGTTCCTCTTCCTGTCCATCTCCCTCCACTTCCTTTCCTGCTCCCTCACCCTCTCCCATTGCCTGTTCCTTTCTCTCTCCTCCCACCACCCCCTGTAGCATGCTCTGGCACATAAATGAGCTGTGCGGATGGGAGCAGTGGTACCCGCTGGGCTCGGCCCCTCTCACCACGGCCCTAAGGCCTGCAGCTCCAGCCCCAGATTGATGGACCGGATGGCGAGCGAGAGAGCAACAAGAGGGAGGGTGGTGTGGGTGGTGTATGGGTTTCGGGGGGTGGGGGGTTTGGTAGGAGCGATAGGGGCCAGGGCGAAAGAAGGGGTGGAGGCAACTGGGCTTCTCTAGGGGCGAACTCAAGGTGTGTTGCTATGGCAACTCAGAAAGAGAGAGCAGGGAGAAGCGGCGGCATGCTGAGCTTGACCCATGCCGGTGGGGGTGGCAATGTGGGCCAAAGCGGGAGTGTACGTGCACACACACACACACACACAAACACACACACACACAAACACACACACAGTTGCAGAGCTAGAAGGGTCTCTGGAGCTACTGATTCCTACTCACTCACCTCTTCCTGTCTTTCTTAGCACTAACACATAAATACACAGAGTACTGCAGTGCTGAGACAATCCCACAAGCTTCACACACACACAGCCACAATGTGAATTAATCTATGCCATCTCCTTAAAACAGAAGTTTCCATAGTCCCACTACATATTAAACATGGATATCACATATGGTGCACTTAGTGACTCAACAAAACATACAAAACACACACTGCCTTTAAGCACAAGAGGTAAATTTGCTAACTCACCCTCCCTGTCTCACACTATCTCCCCTTGTCTCCATCCCTCCTGGCTGCGGGTCTAATTCGCACGTTTCCCATTATCTGCAGCAAATATTTCCGAAATGCTCTCTCTTGTTTGCTCCCTCAAGCTCTCTCTCTCTGGCTGCCAAACAGGATGGAGTCTCCGGCTTCGGATAGTTTTGGCAGCGGCGGACGGCATATGGAGCTGACCAGCTTGGAATCTCCTATCAGATTACATAACAGTGGGATGCTGGATCCCTCCAACACGCAGAAAACCGACCTTCATGCAAACAAGCAAACAAACAAAGTCTCCTTCCAAGGCACACGACGAAGCCTCCTTTTTTTCCCTTTTTCTCTTTAACTATTCTGACCTCTCGAGGCCTCATGCATCGGAAAATTTCTTGGAGGTCTATTTTGGATTATAGAGCTAGATTCACACCATCTGCAGCTGTTTATGTAAACAGATGCGAATTGGAATATATTACATGTCCTGGATCATGTTAAACCTTCAGTGCTTTTACAAAGCAATTACTCTTCACTTCTCAGTTTAAACCCTGTTACACTATAGTGTCCTTCTCCAGGGAACTTCATTACCCATAAAGCACGACAGGAGCTCTTGCAGCACAAATGCACCGTCGAAACAACACTCGTACTTCTCACACTTTTATTCATCTGACCATGAAAAGCCACTTACAAAGAGCCTTTTTTTAATAGATCAGGTCCCCTCAGTACTATTAACTCCTCCCCACCTTTCAGTATTTCACCAATCAGTGCACATCTATGGATCCTGGTCTCCAGCAAGTCAGCCTGGTCTGGCTGCGGCTGCCTGCTGACCACCCAGCGTTAGCAGAAGCAGTCTCATTTCCACTCACAGACACACACGGACACACACACACGGACACACACACACACACACACACAGATAAGTGGGGCTGATAAAGAGATGGCACACTGTGAGGTGGGCAGTGGCCTGCAGCCCACTGCAATCAAAGCAGTGGAGAAATCAGCCAAAGGCAGGGCTTGAGCAGAGCAGGCTGCCTCAGTGCTGGGCATCGATACAACACACTGACCTTGCCACGACCGTACAAACGGTGACGGTCAAAAAAGCAGGGCAATGTGTTACTGCTTTTTTTGATGGCCAGTGAAATGTCAGTCACTAGGTCACTTATTTGCATGCTCACACATCACTCTATCTGTATATGCACCTTTTGACTGAATCTTAGATTCTATTACATACCTGCGAGGTTGTAATTTGGATGTTATGTAAAGCATCTAAATAAAAAGAGGCCAATCAGTGCACCAATGAAGCATCCACTTGGTAAAGTCTTTATAAACAACCCTTTTTCCCTGAGTGCTATAGACATCTATGTACATCTCTGTTCAGCCACCTGTCTGACATTCACAGCATCTGTATGTCTCTTTCTTTCTCTCTCTCTCTCTCTCTCTCTCTCTCTCTCTCTCTCTCTCTCTCTCTCTCTCTCTCATACCTCTCATACACACACACACACACACACACACACACACACACACACACACACACACACACACACACACACAATATTCACAAGTCAAGTCATGCACTGAAATGTTAAGCAGTTTCCAAACATTTTAACATTCCAAGTTTTTGAAGTGAATCAGTAGTACAACACAAACCCAGTAAGTGTGTCATGTCCCGTCTGTCACAGCAACAGCATCATGTGTTCTTTGTTTGTGTCTGAGTTCTGTTTTGGTCCCATCTCCAATAATGCGTCGATTCTTCCCTCTCTTATGTTGTGTATGTAAAACATCTGTGTGTCTTGTCATATTTGTAAAGTACATTGCCATGGTTTCTCTAGTGTTCTTTGTTTTCTTTATTTTCTCAGTTCTGGAGTATGACTGATTTGTGGAAATGCCTCCAATGGCATACAAGTTCCCCTCCTCTCCTGTGTACCTTTTGTACATCTGAATTAAAAGTAACATCCACTCGAGGACACATCCATATCAGGAAGATTTCCATGTCAACCTCTTAGCAATTAACCTGGAGCAGGTACTTCTGGTGCATCGAATTTGTTTCTGTAGAGAAGCATGAGATATTAAACACACTGATAGTTTCTTTCTAAAACTTTCCGCCATCATCATGACAGTCTATTGCCAACTCGAAATTTTAATGCTGGCTATCTGGCAGATTGTTAATTGCAGTAGAGAGAGTAATTATGGCTCTAGTCAGCGGTCAGCTGTGTTTGGGCCAGTGTTGCTGGCCAGGCCTGGTCTGTACGGAGTCTTTTTCAAATCTGAGGACTGGTGCTTGGTGAGGCCTAAGCAGCATGGCGTCTGGACTGGCTATCACACACACACACACACACACACACACACACACACACACACACACACACACACACACACACACACACACACACACACACACACACACACACACACATTTGATGCACAACCTTTAGAAAATGTGATGCTTTTAAAAACAATGACACAGCTGCATTAAACATCAGTAAAACAACAAATGACACTCTAAAAGTGACAGCACAGTCGTAAAGACTGGCAAACATTTACAATATGTACTGTATGTGTGTGTATAGACAAATATGTATCTAATCCTATACTCCTGGGTACATAGTGGGGCTTTTTTTTTATCCCAAATGCAGCTTGAAAGCAAATTCCACAACAATAGCTCATTGTCGCCTCAACCCATGAGGAAACGCCAGACACCTGGGACTTTATTTCTGTCCTCCCCTCTTGATGCAAACACATATGCAGTGCACAATATCCACATAATTACATCTGTTGTACATTTTGTGTATTCGCACAGAAATGCAAACTGCAGCTAGGTCCACTTTGTTCAGTATGATAGCCCGAGTCGACTATGCCTGCCTGCTGCCTGAATTTTCCTTTATGTTTCTGTGTCTCCTTTCTATCAGGACACCAACTATGTCTTTGGTCACGGTTGTGAATTATCTGCCTGCAAAGGAAGCCAGGAAAAAAAACAAAACAAAAAACAAGGAAATATGAGGAAGCAGCAGGATGCTAATAATGCACCTCCAGCTGTTCAAGTTAACCTGCAAATGTGTCCATCTGTACCTCCAGGGAGAGAGAGAGAGAGAGAGAGAGAGAGAGAGAGAGAGAGAGAAATAGAAAGATCTGAATAGGTAAACAGTAGAAGAGCATAGCAATGTTGCATATTTAAAGAGAAAGGAAACAAGAGAAAAAGAGAAACAGTGAGATTTGGGTGGTGTGTGTTGGGGTTGTTCTGGCAGTAAAGCGGCTCTGTGTAACAGTAGGAGTGACCTTGCTGGTTTTGGAGCGTCCCTGTGCCCGCCCTGCCTCTGGACTGCCTAGCTGGACAGCAGCACACATACACACACACGTGCATGTGCACATGATCAGGCTATATATACAGTATATATGGTTTGCTAAGATAGCTAACACAACATGTCTGATGCATGTAAAATAAACTACGCAGTATAAACTCTTTTACGTTTTAAGTATATACAGTACAGAGTTGAACACTAAGATCTATATCATTATCGATTTGTTCATCGCTTCTAGCATTCATCAGTGTCAAATTCTAACCACACGGCGCCTACTGACTGAAAATATTTGGTAAGTGGTCTCAGCTTTAACCTAAAACCCGAGAATGTCAGATCTTGTACAACCATAACAGGGCCACACATACACTGTAGCAGTCTGCTCAGAATGAACCTCCACTCAAATAATAACCTCTCAGCAGTTATCCTAAGATTGTCCCTTTCCATTGATTGAGAAGAGGAAGGGTGGCTGGTAGCAACTGATGGGTTGTATTGCAATGTCACTATCTGTATCATTAGAGACTCCAGCCACCTGAGCCATGGACTGCCCTCGCTTCTACCATCAGGCAGCATCATATCCTGCACCATCCGGCTCCTTCTAGCAGACCATCAGACTGTTGAACTTCCATGCACTGCAATTTATCATCCATCCCTTACATTTATACTGGACTCTGACTGAAGGATAGTACTGACATCACACTCTTCCTCTCATGCAATGTACACTTACAATGTCTCCCACTAGAGCAATGCTTGACTGCATATTATGTTTACATTGTTTAAACTATAGCATTATTTTTAGGAATGCATGAATAATTTAGAGTACTCTATGTGCAATATCTCCCACTGTGTCACTTTATGACTCCATACATTGTTTAGAGTTTACTATTATTGTACTTGATCACTTTGGCTGTTTCCGCACTGGGTAAGTGCTGTGTAAGAGTGTATACATCGACAGCACAGTGTACCGTATATAGACAATTAAAGCACCCTTAATGCACATGACAAAATTAGAATACAAACTCGAAACTGAACATATCTGTATTTGTTCTTCAAATCCGTGCCCCAAATATATTTTTTTGAACTAAAATATAGAAAGACTGGATAACATAAAAAAAACCAAAACAAACAGAGGTAGACATGCCAGCACTGTCAGCATGGTCTGCGAATTCTGGCTCTAACAACTCCTAATCATACAAGTTCACAAATTGGTGGCAACTAGTGAATGATTTAGTGCATTAGACTACTGTTAACCCTGCTCGGTGAGTTATTATATTTTTTGTTTATACCTGCCTGCAATATTTTCTAACAAATTTTGTTTTTCTCCAACTAGCCTAATTTAACCCACTGTGAGATCTGGCCCAGTTACTAAGGACCATTGCACCTTGGTCTCAGTATAATATATAACCTTTTCCTTGTGCCTGCTTGAAAGAAAATTCCTCCAACTTGCACAAGTTTTTGGTTGAGTATTGTATGATTGCAGTAATGATGCACACCTCTACTCTCAACCAGATACCAAGTGAAACTTTCTAACAAGATTAAAAACAAAAACAAAAAACAACTCAATATCGTATCAGTATTTCTATCCGTTTATAACTTCAGTCTCAATCAAATGTTTGTATTTGGTCACAAGACTTGGAGGTGTAAAATTAGCCTGTACAATCTAAGCATTCTTGAACTTGAAGAAAATTTCAGAAATGTAATATGCACATATTCATACGAAGACCAAAAAAATGGAAGAGAGAAAAAAAAAAAAAAAAGGAATGGAAAAATCTTCTGATAAGTACTATGGCTCATTCTGCATTGTGGAGACAACTGTCATTTGCTAAGCCTCTTTGCAAAGTGAGCTGGGCCTCTGTCTCTGATGTCTCTGTTATTCCCTGTGCAGGGTGCTGCCTTTGAAGTCACTTAATGGAACGGGTTTCTATCTGCAGATTAGGGAATAGGGAATGAGAGAAAGTGAAGAGATTCCCATCCTCCTGTAGGATGATGGAGAAGTCTGCCTGCCTGCATTCCACTTCCTCTGTACACAAATATCTCATCATACCTTGATCCACGTGTATGGAGTTTGTGAGCCAATATCATCTGACATACTACAGCTTCTCACCCTGCTCAGGACTTTTCAATGATTTGACAGTTATTTAAAAAAAGCACCCCCAAAGACCTTAGAAGAAATCCACTATGCTCAAGTACAAACACAGCAATAAATACACTTAACTTAATGATTTCAGTGATATCTAATTGCTGTAAATGGGCTGTGTTTTATTGTAAATGTGGACAGATCACTAAAAGTGGAACGGATCTCAAATTCTTGACTGATGGCTACGGCAAGCACAGAGCCGTAAAAACACTCAAGATTACTCGGGTCTGTCAGCCGGATCTAAGTGCTCTTAATATAAGGACATGTTAAGGAGACACAGGTGACCCATTCAAACTCTACCTCTGCCTCTCTTTAGCACCTACTCTGTTGTACCTGAAGGTTAGGAACAAAAAGAAAAAAGGAAGAAAAAAAATCCATACTAATATTAATATCAGTATGTCAGAGACTGGGATTATTAAAGATGACAAAGTTGGCATGCTCAAAGAAGCTTCCCCCTGAGGGAGTGACAACAAACCTCCCCCTGAGGGAGCCATACAAAAATCAATATTAATGCGCATGCATTCACAACAAAGGAAGCGTGTCAGCGGTCGTGTTTAGAGGACGCTTTTCATTTTAACTTTGTTGCAGCCTTTTTGTCTCTCTTCATCAGTGCTTGGCCCCTCTCCATGAAGACAGGCATGTAGGGGGTATGTTTAGTCTCCAGAGTGAAAAGCAGTCTGTAGACTCAAATGTCACCTGCTTGTGCATACTCCAAATATCTAGATGATGATTATATGTTTAAGCATTAATAACAGATTTAAAGTCTGTGTGAAATGGATTTTTAGACAACAGCCAAGTGTTTGAGATATGGCAGCACACACCATCACCATATCTAAACCAACCTGACAGTAGCTTGATGAGCTAGCTAAATATGGAGAAGAACGAAGAGATAAACAAGAGCCTTCTGCTTGTTCTTACTGATGAAGAAGCCCTGATGGTGTATAAAGACAATATCACATTTTACACATCAGTCTGCGGAAATGGCATATTCTGGCACAAGAAGACACTCAATGTGTTTAAAACACCTCTGAATGGTATCTGTCACATAACTCTGACCTCATGCATTTTCCTTTAAATGAACTCACTCAAAAGGGAATAAAGAGAAAAAGGGGAAATGCACAGCCAAAACATATTGAAGAAGCATGTTTGCTGCTAAAAAGCTACTACTGTAGATCAAGACGGTCCTGGGAGCAGAACATACATGAATCATCTAATATTTTAGTTTGTTTACCTTTTATTGGTTTCCACACGCCTAATTCTACATTCATACACACAATGATTTTATCGGCAGTCATTGTGCTATGAAGTTGCCAGTAGGTGTTCCTACTATTGATTGCCATAGTAATAATGTCTCTGGGCACAAAAAGCATTCCAAAACAGCTAAAATGAAACTTTTCTCTGCATTGTAACGCTCCTTAAAATGTCCACATCTAGCCGTCAAAGGTTGCTGAGGCTTATGATCATGACCTCATGATAAAGCAATCTCTGGTCAAGGCAAAGCTCTGTATGTGTGGACACAGCGTAAGGGTGTGTACAAAGTACAAAGAAGTAATTGGTTAAAAACCAATTGTGATGCACTTTAAAGCAGATTTTATAGCATGTCTGAAACATAAGGACGTGTATGAAAGCACTACTGTTTCCACAGGTGCTGGAATGAAGTTCCCCTAGCTTTCTAAATGTCTGAGTCACTGGCTATGACTCACCTCTATACTAGGCACAGAACTACAGTAGATCTGCTTTAGACATTAGCTGATATGGTATTAGAGTATAAACACTGACTGTTCAGATCTCCTAATAGGGTCTGTGTTTAGAAGTGCAGTTGCTTCTACAAAACATAAAATCATAAATTACACAGCCTTTCTAGAAATTAATTACCTTAACACCATGCAATATCACGATGTATCACACATCTTGTGCATAAAACATCTGGAAACAGCTGGTGGTCAAGTGTTATGTGCTGATTTCCATACTATGCTCAATATAGCAATTGGATTCCAAGCTGGCTAACTGGAGAAACATTTTACTGCAAGTAGAAATGCATGTCATCAAAACCTGATAACGATGCGATCCAGATACAAGATGCATAGCAGAGAGGAAATAAAGAATTGAGCCAAGGATACAGAGCAAGCTCAGGGCTTTCCCTCTTTACCACTCAGCTCAATGAAGTGACAAGGTGTCAGTACTTTCACCGATGACCACA
>NC_062530.1:17062339-17087339 GCF_022655615.1 Tachysurus fulvidraco | reverse complement strand
GGGAAAAGAACAATTTGAGCAGAGCATACAGATCAGGGCTTTCCCTGTTTACCACTCGGAATCATGGAGCGAATCCGTGCCAATACTTACAACTACTTACATACTACTTAGGCGATGATCATGCAACTTGTGACCTCTGTACATGCTTTTTTGTCTAAGCTGTGAATCTGTTTAAGGTTTAAAAAATTTGCTATGGAAGAAAATTGTGTAAAAGGGTGACACGGTCACGGAAACTGGGGGCTGGATCTGTTCTGGTTTGGAGTGATTGTTTTTATGGTGTGACAAAAGATCGTGATCCTGATGGGAGTGGTCACGAAAACTCAGTCCAATCCTCTGGAATGGTTTGATGAGTATGAAATGATGCTAATCATATGATATGGATTTTGCAGATCACATCCCAGTTAGGATATTTTGGAGCAGCATGCTTCAAAATAAAGAAGGTAAGCAGAAATTTAGAAATTGTGGGCAGAAGAGCAAGAAAAGCAGAAAAATCTGATATTCTATGTGATGTTTGCTTACTTTGCTCACATCCGTTTCTCTTATCCTGGACTGATGTTCTTAACTGTATAGCCAGAGTCATTAAGCAGTCATTAATCAGTGTAAAGAGCCAGAGCTTGTGTTACCCACATAAACAGAATGGAATTGAACTGAAAAGTGATGGTCAACACTCAGCTTGGGTGTCAGGGCTCTAACAGGTTGGTTCTGCTTTGGCTTGTCCTTCCTCTCTTGCCCTTTCACTTGTTACTTATTCTTTCATGGTCCACCATCCAGTCACGTCGCTCTGTCATTGTTCTGTCATCCAATCCTAATCTCTTCTTATCCTTTCCATCTCTCTCTCTCTCTCTCTCTCTCTCTCTCTCTCTCTCTCTCTCTCTCTCGCTCGCTCTCTGTGTCTCTGGAGAAAGTTAGCGTGTGGTGAGCAGACTCTCTCTCCTGCAGAAGCTCTGCTGTGCTGCTTTAATTGTGACAGCACCCCGATGAGCTGCTGGAGCTTGGGCTGCCTCCACAGAGTGTTCAAGGGTAACCAGTGGGGGCTAACTCCATCCTCACCACACACCCACCCACATCACGCACATGCACACACACACACACACACACACACACACACACACACACACACACACAGAGGGGTCCTCAAACAGGCGCCCAGAGAGCACCCGTCAAATGCTCACTCCTCACATCTCATTAATCAGCTGCCAACATCAAACAGCAACGCTGTGGCTTCCCGGGGGCCTGCCGACCCGCCTGCCTCACACTGATGTGTCTGTGGTGGCAAAGGCATTCGTAGTCCCATTGTGAGAGAGTGTGTGAGTCTGTGTACGTGTGAGATGCATACTGAGTATGCTGCAAATGTTTAGAGTAATGCATTAGTAGGTTGTACAAACTTCAAACTTTGGTTTGGTTGCTCCTGCCTGTTTCCTGTGCACAAGTATGTGTGAGTATGTGTGAGTGTGTCTATATGAACATTCAAATGTCACTTAGGAAACAAAATCTCTCAGTATCCTCTGTCTGGGGAACGGCTTTCCATTTGCATACAATGTAATATAACAAATGGATGGAACAATTTTGTATGCACGCACACACGCAAACACACACACACACACACACACACACACACACACACACACACACACACACACACACACACACACACACACACACACACACACCTTAATGAGATAAATTCTAACCGGTTCACCTCTTAATGATGGTAAAACACTCACCCCCTCCCTGCATTCTCTCCCTCCTATTAGGAGTGTTGAGTACAAACAGGGTGATTAGATGGTGGGAGTATGTTCCATGTGAGTTAAAGCAATGCACACTCTCTCCCCAGCTGCAACCCATTACAGCAGGGAATGATTTAATAAACCAGAAAGAGAGAGAGTGTGAGAGAGAGAGAGAGAGAGAGAGAGAGATTGACTTTTAAGATGCCTTTATTGCATCTCCCTTGAACTTCCTGCCTTGAATTACCCAAACATCCCCCGAGCACCCTGTGGCAAACACAAGGCCACAAACTTCAACATACTATACACATTTGTTTCCTCTTGGACAACACAAATATAGGAACACAAAATACTGAATACTGTCTAAAGCCAAAAAATAAGTAGAAAAAGAGGAAATAATAACAAAAAATATTAGTATTATTATGAGCAGTATTTTATAATGACAAAAAGAAAGTGTGTGTGTGTGTGTGTGTGTGTGTGAGTTTTATTGCAATACTTTACTAGAGCCTAAAGAACTGTTTTGGTTTTTGGCTGGTTTATGTCTAATGTTGCAGAGCGAAGACAAATTGAGCATTAACCAAAGGAGGTGAGTTTTAGGTAAACAGGTCATGGTGACTTGTAAGAGTTTCATCTTTCGTCCTGAATAAATTGTTTATGTGAAATTTCAGTTAGTCCCTGTCACGTTTACTCTACCAGCTACCGATGCTACAGACGGTGCTTTATATTAATGGTATCCAAACACACACATACATATAAACCCACACACACTCTTCTGCCACCACAGAGTAGATGTCAGCACCACCCATAACCTGATCCTTACCGAAGCACAGAGAAGAAAAGAGAACAGAAGAGAAGGGATAAAAAGAGCAAGAAAGGAGGGCTGCTGCAGGTCTGAGGCAGGACAGCGCTCTACACAGTAAACGTTGGATACTTTAAGGTCATCTATATGCTCCCCCACTAGTTGTGTTTCTTTTTGTCTTTCCGAGTCTCCATCTCTCCCTGTTTCTCCTCTCTCTCTCTCTCTCTCTCTCTCTCTCTCTCTCTCTCTCTCTCTCTCTCTCACACACACACACACTCCCCTGGCACTCTCCCCCTCCTTCCTAACACCACAGTCTGCTGTAAAATGCTGGGCCAATCACTAGGGCATCTGGGACCACACTCAGGGTGGGGGAATGCAGCAGCACGGAATCTGTGCATCGCCGAAGCACAGGACTGGGTGCGTAAGCGAGGGAGTATTGATGCATGCGAGCAGGATTTTGGATTTTTTTTCTGTTTATCCTTTTGTGTTTGGGAACGGTTAGCTCCAGTCTGGCGCCTGTGTACACTGTTTTGTGAAAGAAGCATTGCTTAGTAGGTGTGCATGGATATAGAGAACATGCTGATTCAATAAGCGCTCTTGTTGTTAGTGCAATATTGCAATGTCTTCTATGTATGCAGATGGGTAAATATAGAGGTACAGTATTGCACTGGTAAGTAACAGAAACTAAAGCATCCAACACAAGAGAGGTAGAAGGTATGAATGGGTTAGTTATGCAGTGGGGTGTGCATGGCATAATAACTTCTAGAATTTGTATGTTTGTCTGTGTGTGTGTGTGTGTGTGTGTGTGTGTGTGTGTGTCTGTGTGTGTGTGTGTGTATGTTTAGACTCTAATCTGGCTCCTGTATGCTCATGTCAGAGTGTGCTCTCAGCTGGCTCTCATGGGGACAGTGACAGTAAAGTCTCTCTAATCCCCCCAGCTCTTCACAAACAACACACCTCCTATTGCATGCTGATGAGGCCTACAGCACACATGCATACACGCATACACAATAAGCAAAGGCATAAACACAGGCACACATATAACCCACACACAAGCATACCCACTGCATGGCTTCAACCACATAGTTGAAGCCATGAGCAGAAGGACACATGCAATTTGTATTCCTATTATATTTATGGCCTGACACACCAAACTGACTGTAGGCCATTGGACGCTGTCAAGTGTCTGAGCACCATTTTGAACGATGTCCTACACCACTGGCGCAAACCAACTGAGCTTGCTGAATTGACATAGGACACAGGCAGGAGAAAAGGTGTTCTGACTTGCTCTTCAGCTGAATGAATCGGTGAAGGAAATCAAAAATAACGTAGTAAAAAACATGGGAAAAAAACACAGCTAATTCAAAAACATAACAATACTGACTCAATAATTCACCTTCCCTTTTCATTTAAAGTTATTAATTTTGCTCTTGCGTGTACATATTTATTTGTTGTGTTTTCGGTGTCTTAACGTTTGCATTACAGGTCATTGTAGAAAAGAACTGGAAGTGAGCAAAGCAAGGAGTGAACTCTCATTTCTCAGTTCTGACTATCTGATGTACTTAGTAGTATAGCAGGCATGGACATAACAGTGAGGCTGCATAAAAAATAAAAATAAAATAAAAATAAAATTAAATAAAAGTTTAAGACTTTGAACATTGGTTAGTGCCGTCATATTTTGATAAAGAACATGACTCTAATAATTTGTAATTCAGAACAGTGTAATCCAGAATATGCAATCCTACAAAGTACATTCATGCCAGCTGCAAAATTTTTAAGTACATCTTAATTAGTGATACTCCTTTAGTGATAGCTCTTTGGGCATCCATATTAAGGGTCGTAGTGGCTTAGGGATTTGCATTGCCTTAGGGTTGGGGTTTGGACTTCCGCTTCTTCTCTTTCTGCTTCAGGGGGTTTGCTCGAGGTTTTCTGGTTTCCTCCCCCAGTCCAAAACATTCGTTGTAGGCTGACTAGCCTCTCTAAACTGTCTGTAGTGTGTGAATTTGTACATGACGGTGTGGTGTTGAGGTGGCACACTGTCCACGCTGTCACTTAACTTTTGCCTCGAGTGCCCTGGAATAGGTTGCAGTTTCCCTGTGACCCAATAGGATAAGTGCTAGTCGATGGATGGATGGATGGATGGATGGCTCATATTACACCCACAAAATAGACCTCTAGCTTTCTCCAGAGTATCGGATACTTTTTGTCAAGAATTGCCTACTTCCACAGGAAGTTTGATCAACATTGCAAACAAAAAGTACACCAAAGAGCTCTGACAAAGAGTCTGTCCATCTCATTCTCTCATGTCATAGATAAGCCTGGGAACTGATAAAAAGCAGAACCCAAATTAACAGAGGGATGGAGTGAAAGAAAAAAGGACTAAGTCCTAATAATCAGCCCCTGCTTCACTTCATTTCCCACTGAAAGAGAAGGAACAAGGGAAAAGACCCTACTGCATGGATTAGAAACGAGAGACAAAGAGAGCCAGGGAATCCAGGCGGGATGTCAGATCTAAGCCCCATACTCTTCTACACGCTGCTCCAAAGAGAGGGATTTGCGCTTGCATTGCGGTAAGGAGGGAGCATGGAATGAGAAAGAAGCACACAGGAGAGACAGACTGACAAACGGCCAATGAACCATCAGGAAATTCAGTATTATAAGAGCATCAGATCCATCAAACTTAATGTAACTCTGTATTCTTGTATGTAGTTCTACCAAATGACGTAAGACATAACCTAGGTGATATATGCAGGGTGTCTCAAAGTTTTCATACATTGGGGAAATTAAGACTTTTTAGCAAAATGTCTTTCTTAATTTATATTCTAGATTTTTTTCATACAGTCTTTAAGAATGCTTTATCACAAGGTTGTGACACAGAACACCCAACACTGATACCAAACTGGGAGCAAACAAAGTTGGGAGAGATGACAAAAGGCAGAATGATTTGTTTATAAAGTGGATGTGTGTTTGTGGATGTGTGGTAAACTGTCATCTTTCCATGCTCATGGGTGAGGGCATCTGCATGACAGAGAATCCCTAAGAGCTTCCACCACAGTGCCTCAATCCTTTCCAGCAAGCATCTGGCCTCCAGTGACTGCCTGAATATGTGTGTGTGTGTGTGTGTGTGTGTGTGTGTGTGTGTGTGTGTGTGTGTGTGTGTGTGTGTGTGCGCGTGTGTGTGTGTGTATGAAACTATTTTCTGTACTTGTTTATGCTGCACTCACAAAAGTAAGTGAAATGACTAAGCATGTCAGAATGTGATGGCTTCTGCATCTGTCATTTCCACTTCTGCCAGAATGAAAGAAAGAAAGAAAGAAAAAGAAAGTTCCTCTGCCTGTACTAACAGTAGTTCTGTATCCCACACTACTGGTACTCTCACTGTCAGCTAATGTTAACACTCCAGCAATAAAAATAAGTTCCATCTGTTTGTGACCCTGGCAGTGTGTAAAAGAGCTCCTGATGCTATAACAGTTGCCTCAGCAGCTCGTCTGTGGAAGAACGCCGTTCCATTGCGCTCAGAAGCCTCTATCCTGACACACTCCCTTGCTTTAGTACATTGTCAACCATTAGAGCCTTGTGTTGCCTCAGAGTGTACGTGTGGGGTGAATGCAGGGTGAGAATGTACGTGGAGGGCGACAGCTGCATGCGCCCCTCCCTGTCTCCACCCGCTGGGGGCTCGGCTGTACTTCAGGCCGCGGCCGTCAGCCTCTTTTAATCTACCAGCGGGGCTCCGCAGCTGCTGTAAGCTCGCCCAGAACCGTCCAAAGCCACACTCAGCTTTTATGTATTTTAACCCTTTTTGGCTCAGTTTGTCTATGTCTCCTTTCTCCTTTCTCTCCAAATCTTTCTGGGTCTTTAACTTTCCTTCATAAGGTGAGTCAGACCTCACATGCCTAGTTACAAGCAGAAATACTGTTACAGAAGAAATGCTGCTTGGGTCCATTTGTGTTATGTCTTCTCAAATTGCATGAAAAGTTAGATGCGTCCATTAAAACCACTTTTGGAATTAAGTCACTGTTTCTCACTACTGAAGCAGCATGAGGGGTAGTGAGAGAGTTCAGTTTCACACGACTGGACAACTGTTCCTATGCTTCTGTCTTGCACTCAGCTGCTGAGGGAGTTGGTGATTCTGAGTCTTTCCTGGCCAAATCTCCTGCCACGTCTCTCTCCCAGCTTCAGACTCAATTAGTAAATTAGTTCCACACGACTGGGCAATAAACAGCGATCAGGGAGCTGATAAACACACGCTCACCACCCCATTAAGAATCACCTCCACTCAGGATCCACACATCCAAACACAACTCTATAACAGTGGCCTGACACTATGCTGCCTGAGTGTCTGCTTTTTTAGAGTTTTCTTCTCTGAGCTACTGACTCGGCCCTGGTCTCAAACCAATTACACACCAGGGAAAGAACAAGAATGTGTGCATGTGTATGTGTGAGAGACAGAAGATGGAGAAATGAGACATCAGGCCACCAACACCTCCTCTGTATCACACATTAAATCCATATTGCAAATGAAGCATTATGGACGAGTCGGAGGCTGCCGCTAATAGGCAGACCACAGGAAGTCTGAGGGAGCGGGGGGCTGTCACAGAGAGAACGAGAGCGCGAGCAAGAGAAGGGGGGAGATGACAGAATCTGTAGGAGACAATAACAGGAGGAAACTTTTAAATTATGCTTCGTGAAATGTGTTCGACAGAACATCAAGTGCTATCACATTCCACTTCTCCTCTCACACATGGAGAGACAAGTCTATCCTCTGTGCGCACACACACAGACACACACACACAGACACACACACACAGACACACACAAGGTATAGCAGTGTGGGCCTGACGTGTTCTGAAGAAACACACAAACACCTACACACAATAACACAGACACACACACTGGGAGGAAGGTTGGGAGGGAGGGTTTTTGAAAGAATGGAACAGTTTGTGATAACAGTGGTTAAAGCACTTAAGCTGCTGTAATTAGTGTGTGACAGAAGATCTGCATTTATCTGCCATTGCACAAAGCAGCGTGAGAGGGATCAACAGCCGAGACAAACAGCACTGCTCCCAACTAGGCTTTTAAACTATCTTGGACGCGCACAGACACACAGACACACAGACACACACACAACACACACACTCATCCAGACTAACAAAGATGCACAGACACCACAGCCAAAGTCATGACATCAGCATTTTAACCAGATTATAGCATGGACAAATCCAGACAACTTCAACGCGGCAACCTGGGATGTCCAATGTCCCTCTGATTCTCTAGTCTCTAAATCGAAAAGCCTGCAAACAGCTTGGCTACTACAGCTTCTTACTGAAACTTAAATAAGACAAAAAAGTGAACATCAACTGCTTGTTGTTTTAAAAGTATGTCTTTTAAATCAGATTCTACCTAAACATGCAGCTTTAGAGTTTCTGGTTTCCTCTCACCTCTAAAAACATGTCAGTTTGAATCACTATTCTAGGGGTGTGTGTGTGTGTGTGTGTGTGTGTGTGTGTGTGTGTGTGTGTGTGTGTGTGTGTGTGTGTGTGTGTGTGTGTGTGTGTGTAAGATGTCCCATCTAGGGTGCATTTTCTTCTCACAACAAGAGATCCAGTGCAACCCAGAGCAGGATAAAGCAGCTACAATAAACTAATAAATGAAGGTCCACCTTCAGAAATGTTTGTGTTATCACCATCTATCATATAACCTGAACAGTACAACATACACATCTTTTCTCAGTCATACCGTTACAACCTTATCTCTGAACTTCAAAATAAATCTATCTAATGAATCTTATCTACAACATCTGTGTACTGCATTTATATATTTCTTTACATATAATTGTTTACTGAGCAAAGAATACAAATTTCTTCTAATAAAAGTCTTGGGGCAGTTGCTGCTATAAACATTTAGCATTGGATAAATGTAAATGCTATTTATTCTGGAAACATTAGAAATGCAAATTTTATAGATTCTTTAGTCAAAGGTGATTTGCTAATTAAGCTCTAAATGTGCACAGCTTAGTTCAACATTTTATTAGAGCAAAGTTTCTCAGTTTACACTACATCACAAAACATCCAAGTCTTGATCACCTGAATTACTTTATAGTGTATTATTTCATTGTTGAAAACTACACCAGAGCATGGTGGAAAGTCTCATATCTGGATCGTTCTTCCCTGGAAGATTCTTGAATTAAAATAAATAAATAAATAAATAAATAAATAAATAAATAAATAAATAAATAAAGCTTAATAGATTTTTGGTTTAAAGAGACACCTGCCCTGTGCACTGTGAATAACATACAGTTCAATCAGATTTGAGTTTTTTAGGGACATGTACAGTATAAATTCTTGTCTATGGTAATCGCTCATATTTGATTGAGTTCTGGTGGAGAGTTCCTTTAAGCAGGTGTGTATACAGTCTTCTGGCCCAGCTCTGGCCTGTGTTCCCTGGAGTCAGTAACTGTGGTGCTTTCTGTTACAGGGCTGCTCCTCCTCCACACTGGCTCTGTGGTCCTCAGGGACTGGAGCAGGGAGGAGAGTTCGGGTTGGGGGGTTGAGTCTGGGATAAAGAGCTACAGTTTCTCTGGCAACGTCCACCCCTGTCCACTTTGGGAATTCACCAGTAATGCACACTTATGAAATCGAGAGAGTGAGATACACAACAGAGGGAGAGAGAACATAAAGTAGTGCAGAAAGGAACCAGGTCAACGTGCCCTAGCCAAAGCTTTCAATATGACCATGTGTGAATGTCTGAGGCATGGAGTGAGAGTGTTACATAGAGAAAAAAAAAGAAAGAAAGAAAGAAAGAAAGAAAGAAAGAAAGAAAGAAAGAATGAAAGAAAGAAAGAAAAGGGAGACATGTTTTTGCCCTGAGGTCACGGTGACATGAAGTCACATTATTGTGACTCAGACTACTGTAGAAGAGGTGTGTGTGTGTTTAACCGTTTGTGTGACAGGTGACAAAGTGTACGATTGTGGATGGGCTTTTAGGTGTGAAGTACCCTCAGTTCTCATCTTTCTCCTCTTCTCCTCTCTTCCTTGCCTCTGTCCTTCCCCTTTCTTGCCTCACTGGAGTCATTACTGCCTAATTAAGTGCATGGCTTGTAACATAAGCAAAGCATTAAATTGAAACATTTCGCCCTTGTAAACGATGGGAATGATTATCATGCTAATTCGGCTGCTCTGCTGAGAAAACGAGGCAGCAGGCAAGCAGTGGATCTGTTTATTTCTGTCAAACAGCCCACGTGCTCCTGTGATTCTCTCTTCCTCCAGCTTCAGCGTATTGTTGAAGCTGTTTGTAGCGTCACCCTCCACTAATGACGAACTAAAGAGCAGATTTTCAGCCAGATACTTAGCATACATTTGCACATTTTTAAAAAAAACCTGACACGGCAAGGCATGAGAATGGAGAAAAGCTCGTCTCTTGAGGTAGTTAATTCAAAGCGTCTTCTTAAGAACAGAACACATGTACATGAACTAGCTTAACAGCAAGTCTCTTTGTAATACTTATGTATTTACAGTATATACACCTTCGAAGCTTTCTTCTTCTCTTGGCCAGCTAATCACTATACACTAAATATTAATCAATGAATCAAACATTCGGTTTAATGTCCAATCATGTTCATAAATGTACAAATTCAAAAACCTTGTAAAAAGCTGAATGCATTAGCGTTAGCATGAAAAAGCTAACCAGCCAGGTTAGCCAGGTTAGCCAGGTTAGCCTGTTTAATCTGCAAATTTACATTAGCTTTGATTCCGACAGCCGACAGCTTTGATTCCGACAGCTAGGCAGAAAGCCAAATTCGAGCTGGATTTTCCAGTAATTACTGGATATTGACATGACAAATGACTTCTGACTAATTCTTTATAAAACTATACAGATTATAACTGGCATGCATCAAACCAGCAAACTTAAAGAGACTGAACGATGATTTCAGGCACGACGGCATACCAAGAGTTTTAATTTAAGCAAAAAGTAATAAAAGTTCATTTTATCAAATGATAACATTTACATTTTATTTCTTAATATCTGTGTATATTTAAACATAACAACTATATTGTACATGTTTGCTGGGATTCCTCCAGTTTTAATTGTCTAAAAGTCTGCTCCCACATTATCTACAATTTCCCTGGTGTATAATTAAAAATACACATTGATGTATATTTTACAAAAATCATTTCATTTCTATATTGTTTATTCCTTGACTGTTTTTCACATATGAAGTCACAATTTTTTTTTTTTTACAAATATTTTGTTGTATGCATTTTATTTTATGGTGGTTTGTGGAAAGTAGTAAGCTGTAATACATTCCCTAACAGCAGTTTTGCTTTTTTTCCTGAACTTCTTATTCATTTCTTGCTGATAATAAATTAATTACAGTCTAATGACCAACACTAAAAGGGCTTTTCAGTGTGTGCTTCATTGTGTCAAACTAGTTCTCTTTATTTTGGTCTGCTTCAATAACCTAGGGGTCTCTCTCTCTTTCACACACACACACACACACACACACACACACACACACACACACACACACACACACACACACACACACACACACACACACACACACACACATGCACACACACACACACACACACACACACACACACACACTTACTTCTCTGGCTAATTAGCAGTTAGGTATCTTAATGCTGGCGTCAGAGCTGAGAGCAGAGGCCAAGAGTGTGTCAGCACCTCGTCAGAGCTGCAAGAAGGAGTGCTGATAAGTTCACATCCTGACATTCTTGTGCATGTGACTGGACAGAGACAGATACAGCGAGAGATATTCAATCATTTGATCACTAATCCTCATCACATACTTTATGGCTTTCACTATAATGACTGTTTTTCACTGGATGACAGAGATACGAAAAATACCATGAAACATATCTAATGTAAACAACATGAGTGCTGAAAAAAGTGTGTTGTGTCCTGTAAACCACACACACAGACACACGCACACACAGAGACACACACACACAACCCCCTGCTGTTGTAATTAAAGGTGTCCTTGACAGTGAGATGGACCGATTTTCACACCCCTGGACCCATGGCTTTTTTTTTTTTTTTAAAACAACACCCATCCACTTCAACGGCTCAGTTAGGGGGACCATGCACAGACACATACAGACATAAATACACACTCCAGTGTTTGTGTGTCATGAGGATTCGCTGAGCAACTTTCAGAAAGGTGCTAAAGCCTTGATGAGACTTTTGGGGCTTCACACAAAAGACAGAGAGAATCAAATCTCCTAACATGCTGTGAATTCGCCATTCTTTTGTGTGCTCGGTGTGTGTGTGTGTGTGTGTGTGTGTGTGTGTGTGTGTGTGTGTGTGTGTGTGTGTGTGTGTGTGTGTGTGTGGCCGTTCAGGAGATTCAGGAGTCTTCAGGTGCTGTCATAATAAAATAGCCTAAGGCAGTGTGTTGGTGCTATAGATATTAAATCTTGTTTCTTGTGGTTAAACTGTACTTGTTGAAAAACACATGAGTAACTTGCTAATTTGTTTGTTGTTTGTTTGAAGAAAAAAAGGTTCATCTGATATCGCAGGTCACAAGACAATGGCATCATGATGGAGGTGGTATGTCCGGATCGTATTCACACTTCACACATACACCGTATCAACAGCTGAGCAGCAGGTACTAAAGGAATACAGTAGGCACCTTCACAGTATGTGATTTTAGACGCAGCTATTCTCTGTTGTGACTAGAGAGAAAACTGAATTCTCTCTTCTAGTTAAAAGCAGAACGATTCAAAGTTTGAGCATATGCATGCTGGGATTTATTTGCATTTATTTCCTTGCTTAATCGACATATACAAACAGTAAGTTTGTGTCTAGAGTATATGTTGTGTACGCATACACACAGGGTGGATCGATGATGACAGACCTGGGACAGGAAGTGGAATTCAGACTCTGTAATCAGACGCCAAATGCCCCAGGCCACAAAGCCCACATCTTCAATCTACGCCTGCAGCAATTGGTCAGGTGAAAAAGGCAAATCCATGAAAATTGAAGACAGTTAATACACTTTCGTGTTCACTCTCCCTGCCTTGCCACGTCAGCTCATATGATGCAGATGCAAGAATTAAACAGATTACATTCACTATAGGAGAGAACACTGAAATCAAATGTGAAGGAAAGAAGGAAAAAAGGAGAAAAAGAAGAAGAAAAACCTCCTCTTCACAGTATACACACACACACACACACACACACACACACACACACACACACACACACACACACACACACACACACACACACACACACATAAAACAGCCCAGTTATCAGATTAATTACTGCAGGAGTTCTCTTAACATCTGCTGGAATGTCAGGTCTAGCAGGGGAGTGAGAGAGAGAGAGAGAGAGCAAAAGAGGGAAGAAGGGACTGAGGGATTGAGGGAGCGGGGGAGCATGTTGGCCCTAGCGGAGGTGTGAAGGTGCGGGTTAAAATAAGAACAGTGGCACCTGTTCCAGTGGCTGAGAGGGAGCCACAAATACACTCTGTTCCCTCTTAACACTGCAGCTCTGTGGGTGTATAGAGTGTGTGATTAAGAGAGTAAGCAGCAGAAGTATAGTTCCTGAGTGTGTGTCGTGTGTGCTGCCTGCCGTAGGTGGATAAGTAAGTGGTGTGTGTATCTGTGTGTGCGCGCGTGTGTATATGTATGAGTGTGAGAGAGAGAAAGAGAAAAAGAGTGAGAGAAAGAGAAAGAGAGGGAAAGAAAGAGACAGCAAGTTACGTGTTGGTATGTCTTTATTATTCAATGCTGTCTAGCAGGAAGAGCTGCAAGCTGAGAGCCAATTGGTACTGTGTGTGTTTGAGTGTGTGTGCATGTGTGTGTATGTGCCATATGCCAGATGCTGAACAATGTGTTCTCTGCAATTATCTAGAATTGCAAGTACATTATTTAGAGGACTACATGTCGAATAGCAGGTTCTCAGAATATATAGCTATTGGAAGTGGTTCAGACAGGCAGCGGATTTCTTTTCTATGCCACATGCCACCCTAACTTGACGTTCACACATTCTGCAAAAGAAACCTACAATTCTACAAAGATGGATACCCTTCGGAGTCCGGTTACTCTAAGAGTTTCTCCGTTACACTGTCGCAGGGAGCTTTGCCTTGCCGCTGTCAACCCCGATGTGCTCATTAGGGATCTGAAACTACACGTTTTAAACTCTAAAGCTGCTTTTGTCATAAAGTCCATTCTTCACTATTATAAATACTACTGAAGTGAAAAGCTCCATGTTGGTAGATTGATAATTAGCTAAATTTAGCCCTTATTGAATTACTTAGCATACACACAATTATGCATGATTACCATGGCAACCAATGTAGACGTGAGTGTGTGAGTAGTGTGACTAGAATGAACAAACAGATCTGTTTTGGAAACTTGACTGTTCAACATTAAATGCCTATGAACTCCATCTCCTGCATAGAAAGGACACAGTGTAGAAGTCGTATCTAGACTTCTGCTTTGGTGTTCGATTGGATAGCGTTGGTTCTGTCACTGGTGGGAATGGGAAATAGGGGGGAGTTGCTGTTGTAGTGAGTTACAGGCAGGTAGAGAGCGAGAGAGAAGGCTTGGGCCTGGTGCTTTATGTTTTCGGTAATTAAAACAGCATTAGGCTATTTATTTCCTCTCCCCGTGCGTAGCTGATTGGGCATGAGGGAACACGGGACTCGCGAAGCCGAGAAGGAGCACAATTACACGCCATCAGCAGACAACATTAACTCGCTAATAGGAACATGGCAATAAAAGTTTATTATTATGGGGGAACGATGATTGCCTGGTTTAAGATAACATTTATAATACTTAGCAACGATCGGGAGGAAACGGGCGGGCGCGTGAGGGAAAGACGGCGTGAGGATGCTGCTTTTCTCAGCAATCACTTTGCAATGAAAAGGAAAGGCTGACAGTCTACTCCTAAGAGGTTTGTGCTCATTAGCCATCCTTCCCGATCTCCATTATCTTCTCATCTGCTAATGCATACCGCAAACTCACTCAAGATGGCTGACCTCCACCCAGCTGCAGGGCTGAGAGAGCAGTAAGGCTTGTATAATAGCAAAATGTGTTGGACATACATTCGCTACTCTTTCACAAATCACTATTTGAAAATTCCTACCATCTATTTACACAGAAGAAAGAGACAAAGAGGAGGGAAGAAAGATAATAAAGCGGAAAAAGTAGTCGAAGGCTGAGGAGGCGAGAAAAGTGTTCAAGGGTTGAGCATGTGCTGGAAGGAGAGCAATGGAGTGAGGGATGAGAGACCTAGGTCTGCTTTTGGGCCAAAGGGATAGTGAGAGTGTGAGTGAGAGAGAGAGAGAGAAAGAGAGAGTCTGCTAGTGGCCTTCCTTTCTTTGGTATTTTCTTCACGTCGAGGGGATAAATTATTCAGAGCCCGGGGAGGCTCTCGCTTCATCGTGTAATGAGAAGGACACGCATTGATACCAAATATTGCTGTTGGGAAACTATCGATCGGAGAGCTATTTGTCCAAAGTTTAGTCTGGAACCGAAGGCTGTCAGCGGCTTTTAATATGACTGACACTTATGTAGGGAAAAAAAACCCATCTCAGGGCACACACCCTCTCCCACCTTTCCTCTCTCTGGTCTGGCTTTTTCCAACCCGTTCTTTCCAAATCGCTTTAGTCTCTCTGGTAGAGAGAAAAAGTAAAAGAGAAAAAAGAATGAAGGAAAAAAGAAACAACTGAGTGAGTAAATAAGAGAAAAGAGAAGGAAGGCAGAAGAACGGTGTCAATAAGCCTGCAGTGTAAATTAATTGCTTCTGGAAACAGGACAAGTCAGCACAAAGCTTAACCTTTGACAAAAGGTCACCGTGGAGGGAAAACATGTCAACCGCGTACTTCCTGCTAATTAGATTATACAAACTTGCCTTAGCTCATTCTAAAGGGTCTAAATGTCTATACATGGATACTCTTTAGATCTAATCTTTCATCATGTAACATGTCCTACATTAGCTGTATTCTGTATCTGTGTGTATGTGTGTGGGAGGGGTTAGAGGGGAAGGAGGGCTGCTTTTTTCTTTCCTCAGATGAACACTGGCTAATCTGTCATGTTCGCCAAGCTCTGGAAGGCCTGGCCTGGAAAAGCATGAGATGCTTGCTTTGGCCTGAACCTGAGGAAGTCTGGCTTTCCTACGGGTGGAGGCCTCCGCTGAGGGGCCTGCGGTTCCAACAAGGTGGTCTGATGTCCCTGGCGTGTTGGGAATGGAAAATGTGAGCACTCGCACACAAAGTCAGTCAGCAAAGCACTCGGGGAACAGGACGGAATACTGTACAAAAGAATCTTGCCAAGTTCAACTGCTTAATATAGAATTACTGCTAACCAGTTCAAACACCTTTTCTTTATTAACACTGGCCCTGACTAACTGATGCTTGTGTTAAATGATATACAATGCAGTATGTACGTATAATATTGAAGTGTGGAAGCTATGACACATTTGAAGTCACCCGGCGGGAGACGGTGAGCAGCTTGCAGCCTCTACATCGCCGCATCAGCGTAAGCCAGCGGGAGACAGTAATAACCTCTCGCTCTGTCTCTTTTTCCCTTTATCACACAGACACACCTCACCTCTCCAACAGACACACACATCCATGCAATTACCACATCACTGTGTGTCAGGTAGATCAAAAAAATAAGGCAGGCACTACAATTAGAGACTCAGAGATCATCAATCAGGAGTGGAGAGAGAAATGCAAGAAAAGAAAAGAAAGGTCAGATTTAGACAGTGAAGGAAAGAACACTAAGTTTTAACAACTCAAATTTGGAATGTTTCCTGCATGTTATCTAACTGGGGTAACTTCAGTTTTTGGGCTTCAACGTTAAAGCCAGTATAGAGCAGAAGGTTTTGTTGGGGTATCTTCAGAAACGTTCTTCTCTGTGCAAGTGATGACCGAAGCTGAGGTCCAGATAAACTCTCTTATCTCTACAGAAGTGGTTTATTGAGACTACTTTAATCTCCAAAAGTCAGACCCACACAACTTGACATACATACTCTATACACACAAAAAACTTAATCCACTACAGAATGTACTAAACTTTTGACATTTTTAATCAGTAAAGGTTTACATTGCAGTGTCTGCTACCAGCCAGACTATTAGGGCTACTAGAGATATTATATTATAATGCTGCTCGACAAATTTTTCCAGTGTTGTTTCTGCCATTAAAAAGAAACTGCTTTGTTTTTCAACCATCATCTTAAGTGTTATTCTTAAAAACAGCATCAGCTTAATCTAATGAATAAAGAGCAAATGTAGCACGAAGGAATAGAAATAGTTCATATCATTTTCTTTTCACTAAGGATTTGAGTGTGATAATTTTGCCAATAGAACTATTTTTAAATTTACACTTTTAATAATAATAATTTAGTCATAATGCCAATTTTTGTTTGGCATTATGAGCATTACCAGCATTTTCTCAGGTAATGTTGGGTTTGTTGGTTTCTGTGTGTACATGTCCTGTCTGTTTTTAACATCCTAACAGCTACAGTACATACATATATAGAGATTTCATGTACTTTAAAGATATATTTGATATTATTACATATATTTCTCTCATGGGTTGTGTGCGTGTGGTTATTGTTTGTGTTATGGTGAGGGAATGCAGGTTGTGTAAAGCTGTCTCTCTGAGGGAAAAGCTCAGTTAAGGCTGGGGGTTGTGGTGTTGGCACATGGGTCTACGGCTCTAAGAAGTCAAATTACCTCAGAGAGTTACCCATCAGCTCTGCGCACACACCCACAAGCCGCACACTCATTAATTGTGTATCACTAGCATATTAACAAAGTCTGGACTCAAACACACCCCCACACAAACAAACATAAAAAACCCACAACTGCCCACTTCAACAGATCAACACAAAACTCTGCGACAAACTATCTACGCTCCACTAGTCTCAGTGTACAAGCGCACAAAGGACATCCACTAATGTACTCAAATAAACATTCTCTCTTTCTTTCAAACACACACACATGCACACGTGGGGGCACTCTTGCGGGTCTCTAATGAAGCCCCAGTTGTGACGGCATGGAGGCGTCTGAGGCTCCGGCGGGATAATTACGCCGCTCCCTCGCAGCTGAGTTTGGCAGATGTAGGGGAGGGGTGCGCTGCGTGCCGTGGCGGCCATAACGAGCGCAGGGGAGCGGAGGTGGGATTCGGCACAGACCCCGCCATCCGCCATTAGCAGCTTGGCACCGTCACAAATGAGTGTTTTTCACCAGAGCACCGGGAAGGGCTGCGAAATTCCAACAAATTCAAGTGAGCGCCGCAACCGCCCAGAGAGAGAGAGAGAGAGAGAAAGAGAGAGAGATCGAGAGAGAGAGAAATCAAAACAAAAGCAAAAGAAGACAGAAGGAGAAGAAAAATGAGAAAGCAAGAGAAAGACAGAGGAAAAGTGTGTAGTGTCTGTGTGTGTGTGTGTGTGTGTGTCTATGTGTGGGGGTGGGAGGGTTGGTGAGTTGGACAGAGGTTTGCACCGCCATGACCGGATTTGTCACCTCTCTCAGCACAGGGAACGCAGAGCTCGGCACCATGGGAAATTACCAAATCAGAATGCATTGATTTTCTACAGGGAGGAGGCAGGGAAAAAAAGAGTGGAGTGAGACAAGAAAAAAAAGAGAGAAGGGCTGGAAAACTGACATGGCTGAGAATTAAGTAGGAGATTGCATTAGACCTTTGTATTATAGGGAGCAGAGAGTGGCAGACATTTGTTTTGGGAGAAGGTGGAATAAAGGTGTGTATTGTACACCTCTGGTATACGGGGAGCAGGGAAGTAAAGCAAACTATTACCCCGACATGTCTCTGATGCCCTCTCGCCTTTCCCATTTGTCTCTCTTTGTCCTCATACAGTATCTTGTAATTACCCTTGTGTTGCCAAGACAAACCCATATGTTGCACTGTGTGACAACAGCCTACAGTTAATGTATGATCATGAATGTGTGTGTGTGTATGTGTGTGTGTGTGTGTGTGTGTCTGTGTGCACATCAGTCATCTAAAGTATTACAGAGGTTTTTTTTTTTAGATCTGGAGAAAACTATTCTGTGTTGTATTCCTGAGCATTTTCTTTTAAAACTGGAGGTCTGAGAACAGAGCTTAGAGCACAACTAAACAGAGAGAAGAGCTCTTATTTACGAGCATATTCCCAGCTCTCGCTCCAGCAAACATAGATTACACTAATGTCTGTGTCTCTCAATTTCCACTCCAGTCATGCACCCATACACTCATCCTCTGTCTTGGTCTCCATCATGGTAAATGATCAATTTCAAGGTGACCCCTGGTTGAATTACGGCAAGTGTTTTGTGTGAGCAGGCGGGCGGCTGCAGCCCGGTCCCAGTAATTAACACCAGCGCCTAATGAAGTCCAGCTGCTCGCCGTGCAGACTGAGAGCCTGCCAAAAACCAGGAGAGCCTCTGTCAGCCTGCCTCATCCTCCTCTCTCCATCTCTCTTCAGTTCTCTCCATCCTTTTCCGAAGGTCAGCCTACCCCAACCAGCCGAACGGTCTCACCCCGTTTCCCTTTACACCACGGCTAAAACACTGATCCAGCGTGTTCTCACACTCCTTTCTCTCCCTTTGTCTGGTCCATCGCTTCCTGACAAATTCCCCTCTGTCGCACTCTCTCTCTCCATCTCCAAGAGGCCATGTAATATCTCTCACACCACTCTAATACGTTATCTGTCCTAAGTTCCCAAAGTGTTTGCAAAAGTTTTAACGGAAACCCTGAATGACCAATAAGAGGCTAGAAGGTTGGAACCAGCATCCATCTCTAAGATACGAAGAAAGTTGTAGAACTCATGTGGCAATTATGCTTATACACATTATGGGTGTCACATCTTGTTTCATTGGAGATTTGCACTTTCAAAGGCAAAAGCATCGACATTCAAAACTTCCCTTGGCAGCTTAAAATAAAGGAGATGCCTTGCTTTTGTTTTACAAGCTGGCTCTGAGCAATACACACACAGCTAATGCTTCATTTTAAACATAGCAAATGTAAAGTCTATGAGATCCAGAGTGTGCAACATTGTGTAGCTTAAGGGCACAACCGTCTTCTACGGTAGATCCACCCTGTCTCAGGTTAGATAGAGTATTGTCTCTCCTTTCGTTGGCATATTCTTTTTTCATTCTTCTTTCACTCCATCGTTCTCTCTTTTAACCCCTGTGTGCTCTCTCTCTTGGATCAAAGCTGGAAGCTCCTGTCAAGGAGGCACCTCTCTCCAGTGCTGCCTTTGAAGACACCGTCCCCAGATGGCCCCTGTCTACCCACACACACCCACACATACCCTCAAACACACACACTGACACAAGCACACAGTCAGATAGGCCTTCACCCTTGTGCTTCCTCCCTCCATCAAGAGCGTTTTCTGCTTTCTCTGCTCATCGTTCAGAGAGTGCTGATGAACTGTGACATGTGCAGGTTTTCCTCCTACTTACACTTGTAGACACACACACACACACACACACACACACACACACACACACACACACACACACACACACACACACACACACACACACACACACACAGAGCTCATGTATAAAGGCACAATCGTTTCAGACAGCTGATGGTAATTATCAGGTATGCTTTATATGCAGGACAGAACTGGAGAGAAACACACACTTTTGATCACAAATATCATCTTTGTATCACCCCATACTAGGGCAGGGAGGTATAGCATAACAGTAACTTCACTTTAAATGATGTAAATGTAAACAGGTGCAGGTCAAGGGCTGCATAACATCATTATCATACTGAAATTAGAATCAATTAGACTCATTTATCACCATTTGTTTCTAAGAAGTCATAAATTATGTTCCCAAAAATGACATAAAAATATTTTATTTACTTTTTAATCTTGCCCCTGTCGTGTTTGGAGGAGTCAGTTTAAGAAGTGTGGCTGTAAATACAGTCTGTCTGCTCTAAAGACTTGCTAGTAAAAATATGATGACTTAATATATGCTGATGTTTGCAGCTAATTTTTGATCACAATGACTCTCAATGCCGAAAGCATAAAGCAGACTAAAGCGCATTACTGTGTGTGCAACAACATGTTAAGTCAAACGCACCAGTTAGAACTAGCATTACAGCCACGTTGCACAACCACATAGATTTAATGATTTCAAAATTGCTTTCTTATATATTTTAGCTCCTCTTGTTGCTTCTGTAGTCAGAGTTGGTTAGTAATCAGATTGTACCCATCATGCCAAACTAACATGCACGCTCCCTTAATGCAGTGTCACATGGGTGTACGTTTCTTCCACCAGCTGCGACAGATGCTGGCGTCGCTCGAGAAAATAAATTCAGAATACTTAACGAATTAAGCGAGGAGCTAATTGCGGCTGGCCCGCGTTCATTATGGCGCACGAAGGCGGGAGGCTTGTTTGTCTTTTTAACAATTAACTCACAGAGCTCGGCAGAGGGAGTAGAGGCCGAGCAGCTCATGCAGTTGTCCCACCATCCCCTGCACAGCAGCTGCATCAGACACACCTGGATGGGCCTGGAATGGGGAACAGAGTGGGGCAGGTGCACCCCTACAAAAGCTACCCGAGTCCTTTACACACACAAACACACACACACGCACCAAGGCACCAGCACAACAGCCCACTAAGGCCCTTCTGACTGCAAAATGAGCAACTTTCAAATCAAAACACACCAGGAATAACACCCTTGTGCAGAAACATGTGTCTGGTGCAAAATCTAGTGGCTCTCTTCTTTCACACACATCACACACACAAACTCAGGCACACCTGTACACAGATCTCCACTGTCTCAGCGGCACTGGCCACTAGTGTGGCTGATTTTCCATTCTGTTCCCACACCTTTTGGAGGAGGCTCCCCCTGAGCTGTTCTCTTATAGATCTCCAAACAGCTTGTAATTACTTTTAATAAACAGCATAAGAAGCAAATCAAGCGCAAACGTGGCAAAATGAGCTCTCAGGGGGATCAGACGCCACTCAGCCTTGCAAACAAACATTTGGGCAAAACATTTCTACCTCTCGCTCTCTCTCTCTCTCTCTCCCTCTACAATGTGACATCCTTTGTGATGGCTACTCCAAAAACTGGAATAAGGAAAAAGTCGAAAAAAAGAGGATGTACAGAACATGCATATGTATATATGTTTATATAAATAGTTGATTGATAGGTGTAGATAATTAAGAGAAACTGACTGTGTAAACACACCCACATCAACCAACTTTCCTCTGAATCATGACCTTGCCTTTGTACCACATCCATGCTTTATCCTTCCTTTTGCTCCATCCAGCCACCCTAGCAGCTCTGTGATAGCCCCCTCTGTGATAGCCCCCTCTGTGATAGCCCCCAGTGCAACCACACCTGGCCCCTTGGAATTTCCGCTTGCCTAGTTCCAGGTGTTGAGGTATGTTCATGTGGGGCACCTCATCTGTTCCCACAGTCACACATTTAGCACACAGAGGAAACCATTACACCACCAGCAAGCCATTAGACCTGCCCGGCGGCTCTGCAATACCATAAAACCCTTTATTCATAAAGAAAGCACCTGTGCCCTCTCGGCTTGACCACTACCGTCTCTCATCCTCAGCTCACTCACATCGCACCAGATTATTTGCTGTGATTGGTTGCTAATTTTGTTTTCTGCACACTTACTAAATAATGTTAAAAGTTGAAAAACACTGTGACACAACCATTGTTTCAAAGCAGAGATACTGTATAGTGACCAGTCTGATAAATGTTTGGGACATTACATCCTTATTTTTTATTAACGTTTGAAGTTGGAAGCATGTAGTACCAGAATCCTTGGATTTTTATTTTAAACATAATATAGCAGAAGAGCTTTAAAGATTCAAAGTCAGCCAGACTAATTCTTTCTGTGCAAAACAGATATTGTCTATTAATGTCTATTAAACTAGAATTTTTAAGGTAAAACCCCACCCTGTTTTTATTTTTATTTTTATATATAATATGAGCAAAGGTCAGTATCTAGAATGTTAAATGTAAACAGTATAGATTCAATCATTTTTTTCTTAGGCATCTTCATACTCCAATCACACATCTAAACCATTACAATCTGCAGCTTTAAACGCAGTATCGATTTTGAACTTCTTCACCTGCATGTCACTCCACACAACAGAGATATCAGTGGCTGATATTAGTGACACTTCATAGACCGCTGTACTGTCAGTAAAGGTGCGTGTGCATATCTGAGTATGTGTAGTGAAGAGGGATGGTGTCGTCTACATCCACACGCACATGGCCCTAGGCTAGACGCAAACACACGCACACACTCATGCACCCTCCTGATACTCAAACAGGCACTTAGCAGAGTGAGCCATCATCCGCATTATCCACATCCATTGACTTCTAAAGCTTCTTGAGTGCTGCCTCATTAAATCTTCACTGACACAGGGAGGACACACCAGGTCCGTATCACCTGCCGTGCATGTGAGTGCGTGTGTGCGGGTGTGTATACAGGATTTTTTTTTGTCTTTCTCCCACTGCACAGATACAGGCATGAATGACAGCTACACATGGAGCAGTCAGTGATTTCGTTATGTATACTCTAATGCTTGCTAGTAGAATTCAGACATCTCTCATATTTATACTAAACCTCAAACCTTGAAATTTGTCATTTTACAGACATCTGATTTCATCTGACATGGTCTGTTGCATCTGCTCACTGTCCTATTATTTATATAATCATTGAGGTATAACCAATATTGGCACGAATACACTGTGACATCACCGCGGGGTCAAATGGCAGTCTGGTGTGTGATGTTGCCATGGTGACTGGTGCACTTCATGCTTCAGGCATCGGGCTCATTGGGATGAATAAGTAAGAGTCAGGAGTGAGACGTGCCATTAGCTGCAATCTCTGGAGAGCTCTACTGTTCAGGTGTGTGTGTGTGTGTGTGTGTGTGTGTGTGTTCTCCCTCATGCCCCTAGCCCCGCCTCATGCACAAAACAACCACGTAGAAGGTGAATGAATATTTACATAAAGTGAAAAAATGGGAAGTGCATGGATGAATGAAATGAGATGCTCATGTATTTCTTAGCCATTCTCTTAAACTTATGAGTAAGAAGGACATGCATCACTTTCTATACTTTATCCCCACTAGTTATACTTTATCCCAACCGAGTAAAAGGTCCCTCCTCTACAGTCCAGTGTGTGTGTGTGTGTGTGTGTTTGTGAGGGGGATTATGGAGAGAGATGGGCGACAAACCTGATGGCAGCTGGGCAGGCTCTCCTGAGGCACATCCGACAGGCAGGGAGGGGTGGAAAGAGAAGGCAGGGTGACAGTTAGTCAGCAGCTCCATGATCACATGGGGGTTAGATGGGGGACATGGTACAAACATGGGGATTATTATGGGATAGTTGGGAAGGATCATTTACTGTGAATGTGATGAAGGGTGGTGATGGATCTCATACTTACTTCGGTTGTTTAAACAGGTTGGTTTGTCTTATAAGGATTAGGCAAGCATGGTGATGTATGTATATTTACTCCAAATATTTACTTGAGCTAACGTGACCTGCAACATGCTTAACTAGGTTTCTTGTTGGCTCATTTATATTATTGAAATGAATGTCGTGATAGTTCACACCTGGATACTAAGTGCAAATTGAGTAGCGCTCTTGGAGCAGGTGTTTTAGAATGGGACCCCCTCCGAATCCCCCCGAGCCCATGCCCGACTCTTCCACCCCCTCCCAAACCAAGCACCTTTCAAACTAGGAGGATGTGGACTAATGAATCCTATCACATTTAGCAGGTAAAAAATATTGTCAATTAGAATATGTGTGAGCATAAATGAAAGTGATATTATAAACACAAAACTTTTTTTAGCCTTGTATACAATTCCTCATGCACACTCCTAATTGTCTTATTAATTACAATGTTATCTCTGCCAATTTGTGCCAGGTAAAAGAAATCCCGCATTATTGGCCAGACCCTCGCGGATTCCGCAATTTTGCAGTTGCCGAAAAAATGATCGCAAAATCAAGCAAAATCAAAAATAAAATAAAATAAATACATAAAAAATGACAGCAGATTTTTGTGTGACATAATCACAATGTGCATTCAGCCCAAAGCCACTCCGATTCCCGTGTGTCGAATATGATTACAGCTATTATTGAGTGCAATTACATATGCATCTTCACTGGTAAGCGTTTAAAAGAAGAAAAATTCAAGCACATAAAAAGATATTTTAGCACTGCAAATTTTGAGAAGAAGCATTGAAAAAGATGCTCTTCTCACTACAGTAGTACACTTTTGTTTTAAAAAAAATATTGTATTATATTTGTTCTTATTGTTTTGTTTTAGGATTTATAGCATTTTTTGAGATATTACTGGTACTCCAAAATTGTTTGTGCGCTTACTGTATTTTGTGGCAAAAACAAATAAGTAAATAAAAAATAATACACAAAAATTCAGGGAGAAATGCAGTGGTTCTTAGTCAGATTGGCTTCATACTGCTCGTGGCTCTCCAGGCGGGTATCATTC